>NC_142600.1:56408289-56708289 GCF_041222555.1 Hakea prostrata | reverse complement strand
ACATATTTAGGACTGTCTAGTAGTGTTTGGCTAGGATGTCCCTTTATGTCAGACCCTAATCGGAGGGGTATTGAGACCGAACGACCCGTGGTAGCAATGGGGATTCATGGGCTCTCAAGACCGGTAACCAACCCATGAGAGGACAGGAATCACATTGTGGGGGCCATTTATTGGTAGGGTTGCATATGGATAGACTTGGGCTCACGGGCGCTCAAGACCGGTAACCAATCCGTGAGAGGACGTGAGAGCTTCCCGTTTACCATATGTGGATGACCAATAGGGTTGATGAGTCCGTAGTCAGGGACTATGAGGACTCTAGTGTGAAGGATACCGGGAAGGATCGTCAGGGACGAGGAATGGACGTATCTGGATCTGACTTGATGTAACTAAGTAGAAGACTTGCATTTGGCTAGGCTTAACCCTGACATGCGCCGGTACTTAGACCAATGGTGATGTGAGAGAGTGGTGACCTATACCCCCAGCCATGGAATGTCCCGAGGGATGCCGGACCCATTACCAACTGATGATGAGTGAATGAGACTTTCCTAAAGAAGTACGGTGCTATGACTTAAAGCATGTCTGCCATATTGTTTGTCTCATACCATATTGCATTTATGTTTGTTTTGTAATCCTGCCATTTATGTTATTATGGATTTAACGGCCTTACTGAGTTTCTTTGAAACTCATTCCTTTTTGTACAATGTTTGTTAGACTATTCTACAGGGTTCGAGTATCATGACTGCTCGTATGAAGAAGCGCAAGGAGAAGAGGCATATCTCCAGGAAGGTGATTGCGGTTACGACAATTACACTGAAGATCCCGCGAGTGGTTATGCTCCGTACGATGCTTAGTCCGACCATAGAGTGGAAGCGCCCTTGTGCCATTTATGAGATTCATACTTATAGGGATATTGTCTATAAGATTGAGAACAATTTAGTTACCTTTTGTACCTGCTATTGGGATTAGATTCTATCCTGTTTCTTCTCTTTTAGAATTACTTTTCCGCTGGTTGTAGAGTGGGATTTCGCCTCACTTTACTTATCTGATTTAGACACTCTGATTATATTTAGTACTCTGATTTATATATGATTCATTCTTTCCTTATTTGGATCTATGGTTTATCTTTCGCACATCGATTATTATTGTTCATGATTATGTTATTGTTTATGTGGGAGGTTGATTACTCGATACCTGATCTTCGGGCTGTGGATCACACTCTCGGGTATGCCAGATTGGGTACCGGCTGGGAGGATGTGACAAATAAAGCTGCTGATTGGTGCTCGAGAATGGTCCTTCCGTTGGATAGTAATTCGTTGATTATTCAAGACCCTTCTGTAGATCTGAAGGAGTTACTTAGGGCAGATCTATTGCCTAAGCCAGTGTAGTATCTTTTTTGTTCTTTTTTGGGTCTTGTTTTGACCCCGTATTCTCACTACCAAAAAAAAAAAAAAAAAAAAAAAAAGATTACAGGAGTCGAAATACTCCAATAAAATAATAAAGGAAAGAATCAATAATCAAAAGAATAATGAGTTCAACGGAAGCAATTCAAAATGACTAAATAAGTTTCCTTCCGGTTTCTTTTTCTTTAACTAAAAACTGGTCTTCTAATTTAGCAAGGAAATGGGTGCTCCAGTTCTTCTCCATACGATCGGCAAAATGTTTGGCAACTTGTCTCCTTCGTCCATCAATGGGTGCTATAAGCGCACTCCATGCATTCGCAAGAGCTCCCACACAAGCTATCTCCATCTCCCATTGACAGAGCCACATCTTCTTCATATAAGAAGGGTCTTTCATACGGATCACTTCCAACTTCCGAAATTGGGCACCATCTGTGCAGTTTATATAATACATTTAAAGAAAAAGAATGAGTTTTGACGAACTCAGTAAGAATAACATAATTCTCATCTATATGTCAACACAATCAACAATGCGTATATGATATGTATGATATGCAAAAGTTTGAATGCTACTAAGATCTAACTGTGTAAGTCTCTAATAGTTGACATGTTTTAAGATATACACCAGCCCTCCTGATGGGTGTCGAATCCACCAAAGATAATCCTTATCTCAACTGAATTTGTATTAGTAGAGAGTAGGGTCGAATCCACAGAGATTGGTGAAGATTTATTCTTTGATAAAAATTAGGGAGTTTTGAATCAACAAATTAAATAAAAATAAACGAATGCAGTAGTTAACAAGAAAATTAGAATAATAAAGACTTTCGATCAAGATTCAACTTCAGAATTGATTATCTCAACTGATCATTGACTTAAAAAATAAAAACTTTAATTTCGGGTAGATTGGTTATGGTCATTGAGGATCAGTCCTCTAACAACCAATCTTTCCCTACTTTATTGATAACCTTCGGATCTGTCCTTTGAGTTATTCCCTAATTAATAAACATAACCTTCGGATCTGTCCTTTGAGTTATGTCTATTAATCGCATTAAATTTTAAAAGACCCAATCCCTAGTCAATAAACTCGGAAAAAGCCTTGTTTATTTAAACTAGGATATACATTCTCATAGCAAACTCTCCAGGGCATTGATTACCCATTCGAGAATGCTATTTGTCACTTATATAAGAATTGACTGAGTATTGTATTAATCATAAAACAACAGGCCTCTTGTCTAAGGATTAATACAATAACATAATAAATATAGAAAACGCATAAATACCTGAGAATTAAAGAAAACTGATAATCCAAAGTCTCACAATTGGTGAAAATCAAACTTCTATTAATCTTGATCAAAAGCTAGAATTAGCTAGACATGGAAAATAAAAACAAAGCAATGAAAATAGAAAACATTGTGCCGTTCTTCCTCAGAACTGTGGCTTCCTCTTGTTGTAGCTTGTGTGTGTCTTCTTCAATCTCTGAAAATGCGTTCCTTCTTATAGAGGATTCCTGCCAATTCTGCATTCTTTCCAAATCTGTTATTTCCATCGTTCGCTTTGGCAATGAAATTCTTCCCAATTCAGTTGTTTCCTTTCTTCATATTTGCCAATGCAATGGTTTCCAATTTAGTCACTTTCCAATTCAGCTTCTTCCTTAGATGTCTGATCGCAAGAGAGAACGAAATATTTGCTTGCTGAATTAAGACTTTTTACGAAAATCCTTCTGATTTGGGCAAGATCAAACCTCTAGCTTTGGACATAATCAAATCTTGCATCTTAATTTGGGTGTGATTCTTTGATTTGATTTAAAAATGTGCCAATATGGTTCTAACCATTCTTTTTATAGATTTGATATCCGAATGCTATAATCTGTTCATATCCAAATAAAACAACCAATTAGTCTCATTAAAATATAAAGGATTTGATATAATATTAATGCAATTAAACGACCTATCAAATTCCCCCACACTTAAACCATTGCTTGCCCTCAAGCATTATTTTAAAAATTCTTTTTTTTCTTTCTAAGATTTAAAAAATATATTGAATTTCAACTAAGATTCAACAATTTCAACTAAACTTTATCAATCGACATGATTGAACTAGTTTCAATAAATCATCAGATTCAAGATGCATCAAGATCCAATACCCTCTCATTTGGATTCACTCTATACACTCAGTGTTTAAGGGTAACAAAGTCACTCAAATCAATCACAGAAGGATAATTACCATATGCTTGTAAATAAATCACACCTCCACCACTAAGCATTGAATTAAACACATACATCCAAAGGTCTTTAATAGGTTGTAATGAGGCTTTAGGTAGGGTATGGAAAAACAAGGAAACTGGGATAAAATGAAATCAAAGGAATGAGTTGAGTCACAATAATATGTCATAATCAATTTTTTTTTTTCAGGTTCTCAAAAACTTATAGAAGCCATAAAGCAAAAAGGCAACACAGTATGCACTGGAAAAATAAAGTATGTCGCTCAATGATATTATTTTCCAAACAACTGATTCTTCTTCTTTCTCTCTCTCTTTTTTTTTTTTTTTTTTTTTTTCTTCGGAGCAACTGATTCTTTTCATTTTTTTTTTCTTCTCTAAATGCAGCCACACGATTTTTTTTTTTTTTTGGCAATGCACTTTAAGTAAAAGATGCTTTAAGTTTGACAGTACTTGCCTTTCCTTCTCAGTATTAATTGATATTTCATATCAGTAATTCAATCATCCTTCGATTTGGGTTCAATAGAATGAAAAGAACAAAAAAGGTTAATGAGGTTTATACAGTGGTATATTATCAAAAGAAAAGGTCAAGGCTCAAAGTGGGCTCCTAGAGGTAATAATCAAGGATAGGCTATCAAAAGAAAGCTAAAAAGTGGTAAATCCTAGGTGCCCTTGTCATTTGTATGTATTTAATCCAATTATATGATTTCAGCATGCAAAACTAAACAAGTTCTAGAAGTATCCAACCATAAGAGATTATCACTCAATCAAGAAAATCAGAGCAAAACTAATGATATATGCTCTTAGGCTCAAAATCTCACAAAAATTGTTTGTGTATATGAATCTTTAGCATCTTTTCCTCTAAATCAGAAATTAAAACAATCTTTCATTAGCATGTGATTTTAAAGAATTTAATTGATCATGATTCATCAAAATTGAATTCAACTTGTAAATATTGGTCATGCATTCCATTGAACTCATAGAAAATGAAACATCATTAAAAAGAATTTTAGAAAATTTCACCCACAAAAAGTATAAATATGTTATCCCCTCCCCCACACTTAAATGTAACAATGTCCCCATTGTAATAGAAATAAGAGAATCTAGGAATACTCCCCTCATATATAGAATAGTGGACTGAAGCTGAGCAATCAAGCGAAAGGCGAAGAGTTAAAAAAAACTGGTTGTCAGAAAAGAAAAAAAATTAAATTAAGATTTCTAACAATAAAAAAAAATTTAAAGTAAAGAAAATTGGGTTGCCTCCCATTAGCGCCTTTATTTAACGTCTTTGGCTAGACCTGGTTCATTTTCATTCCTTGTATTCTGGAATACAAAGCTCAATTTCAACATTATGCACTTGAAAACCTTCATAAAAAGGTTTTAACCGATGACCATTAACCTTGAAAATTTTATCAGTCTCAAAACTTTGGATTTCAACTGCACCATGAGAGAAGACATTAGTAACGACAAAAGGTCCTAACCATCTAGAACGCAGTTTTCCTGGAAACAATTTCAATCTAGATTGGTAGAGCAAAACTTTTTGACCAATTGTAAAATTCTCACCTCGCAATTGCTGATCATGGAAAGCCTTTGTTTTATCCTTGTAAATCCTTGAACTCTCATAGGCTTCGTTGCGAATTTCTTCCAACTCTTGTAACTGAAGCTTTCGTTGTTCTCCAACTTTGTCCATTTCCATATTGCATTGTTTTACAGCCCAAAATGCCCTATGCTCCATCTCGACAGGAAGATGACAAGCTTTCCCAAACACTAAACGGTAAGGAGACATACCTATAGGTGTTTTGTAGGCTGTCCGATAGGCCCACAATGCATCATTGAGTCTTAAACTCCAATCTTTTCGATTTGGATTTACCGTTTTCTCAAGAATGGACTTGACTTCTCGGTTTGACACCTCAGCTTGCCCACTTGTTTGTGGATGGTATGCAGTGGAAACACGATGAGTGACATTATACTTGCGAAACAATGCTTCAATCACTTTATTGCAGAAATGAGTGCCTCTATCACTAATCATTGCCTTGGGTGTGCCAAATCTGACAAAAATCTGTGACTTGACAAAATCCACAACCACTTTAGAATCATTAGTTCGGGTAGCTTTAGCCTCCACCCATTTAGAGACATAATCCACAGCAAGAATTATATAAAAATTACCAAAAGAATTAGGAAAAGGACCCATGGAATCTATACCCCAGACATCAAAAATTTCACAAATAAGTATAGGGATAAGAGGTAATTGATCTCTATGTCCTAAGTTCCCAGTTTTTTGACAACGCTCACATGATTTACAAAACCTATATGCATCATGAAACAAATTTGGCCAATATAACCCACATTCTAGAACTTTGCGAGCCGTTCTTTTTGAACCAAAATGTCCACCACAAGCATATGAATGACAGAATTGTAAGATGGATGATATTTCTTGTTGATGGACACATCTGCGAATAATTAAATCCGAACAATGCTTCCAAAGGTAAGGATCGTCCCACACATAATATTTGGCATCACTTTTTATTTTATCTTTTTGAGCTCTAGATAAATCCTTAGGTAGAGTTTTAGTAACTAAATAGTTAACTATATCTGCATACCAAGGAACCTCATTAAGGAAAAAGAGATGCTCATCTGGGAAATTGTCTTGTAGTGAAGATGAGTCTTCACTTGAAATCAATCTACTCAAGTGGTCGGCAACTAAATTTTCTGCACCTTTCTTGTCACGTATTTCCAAGTCAAATTCTTGTAACAAGAGTATCCAATGGATCAGCCTCGGTTTTGCTTCTTTCTTTGAAAACAAATATTTCGTAGGCTGCATGATCGAGTAAATAACAATTTTAGTACCCAATAAATAAGAACGGAATTTTTCTAAAGCAAATACAATAGCTAAAAGTTCTTTTTCCGTTGTTGAATAATTGCATTGTGCACTGTCAAGAGTTCTTGAAGCATAATAAATGACGTGAGACTCTCTTCCAAATTTTTGTCCAAGAACAGATCCTATTGCATAGTTACTTGCGTCACACATGATTTCAAAAGGGTGGTTCCAATCTGGTGATCTGATGATGGGGGCTGAAGTCAACTTGTCTTTTAAAATGTCAAAAGTTTCCTTGCACGCTTTATCAAAGTCAAATGCTACATCCTTTTGCAATAGTTTGCACAAAGGTTGTGTGATTTTGGAGAAGTTCTTGATAAAGCGACGATAAAATCCTGCATGCCCCAAAAAAGAACGAATCTCCCGTACGATTCTGAGGATAAGGCAATGATTTTATAATATCAATTTTGACTTATCAACCTCTATACCTTTTGCAGAAACGATATGTCCAAGAATAAGTCCTTGATCTACCATAAAGTGACATTTTTCATAATTCAAAACAAGATTAGCTTCTATACATCTCTGCAACACTTTTGTTAGGTTAGTTAGACATATATCAAAAGAATCACCATAGACTGTAAAATCATCCATAAACACTTCTATGATGTTCTCAACATACTCATAAAAAATACTAACCATACATCTCTGGAATGTAGCAGGTGCATTGCAAAGTCCAAATGGCATCCGTCGGTAAGCAAAAGTACCAAAAGGACATGTAAATGTGGTTTTCTCTTGATCCTCTGGTGCAACCAGAACTTGATGAAAACCTGAAAAGCCATCCAAACAACAATAATGAGATTTTCCCGCTAACCGTTCAAGCATTTGATCAATAAATGGGAGAGGAAAATGATCCTTCCTAGTTGATGCATTCAATTTACGATAATCTATACAAACTCTCCATCCGTTCTAGATTCGGGTGGGCACCAACTCACCATTCTCATTTTGAATCACAGTGATGCCAGTTTTCTTTGGAACTACCTGAACTGGACTTACCCATTTGCTATCTGAGATTGGATAGATCATACCTGCATCAAGGAGTTTTAAAATTTCCTTTTTCACTACCTCCATCATAGGTGGGTTCAAACGGCGTTGAGGTTGCCTAGAAGGTTTACAATTCTCTTCAAGCAGGATTTTGTGCATACATGTTGAGGGACTTAAACCTTTTATGTCCGCTATGGTCCATCCCATAGCCTCCTTATATTCCCGAAGCACTCTAAGCAATCTCTCTTCTTCTAATGCATTCAGCTTACTTGAAATAATTACGGGGAGACTTTTATTATCACCCAAGAATGCATATTTTAAATGATCTGGCAATGTTTTGAGTTCCAACTTGGGGGCCTGCACAATAGAGGGTAAAAGTTTTGTATTAGAAATAGGAAGATTAGCAAAAGGAACATCAACCCTCATAGGTCTAAGTGACTTTAATTCAAAAATAGTATTTTGCAATTCATCCTCTATTGCAAACTCTTCTTTTGCAAGCTGCACTTCTTCAAGAGTTAAACCATTACTAAGTGCAATTTTTAACTTGTCTTCATCACAAAAATTAAATGTTTTTTGAGCTAGAGTGTCAATGGCATCAAAAGCATAAATAGCATATACATCATTAGGATATCTCATGGAAGCATAGATATTAAATTTAATGATCTCGCCATCAAACTCCATTGTTAATGTTCCATAATGCACATCGATTTTAGTTCTAGCAGTTTTCAAGAAAGGTCTCCCCAATAAAATCAAACTTGAATTAGGAGAATAGTCTTCTTCCATATCAAGTACATAAAAATTTGCAGGAAAAACTAATCCATTTACTTGAACTAAAACATCTTCTAACACTCCTTCAGGATAAACATTTGATCTATCAGCCAATTGAATTATTACGCCAGTATTCTTTAAAGGTCCAACATTTAAAGATTTATAAACTGATAAAGGCATAACATTAATAGAAGCACCCAAATCACACATGGCCTTCTCAACTTTCACATTACCTATTTTACAAGGAATGACAAACATACCTGGATCTTTGCACTTTGAAGGTAATTTCTTTTGTAACACAGTTGAGACATTCTCCCCCACACTTATTTTCTCATTGCCTTGCAACTTTCTCTTATTAGTACATAATTCCTTAAGAAATTTCGCATAGCGAGGAATTTGTTTGATAGCATCAATTAAAGTAATATTTACCTCAACTTTGCGAAATGTCTCAAGAATTTCTTTTTCCTCTTCAACTTTTTTTGATTGAGAAAGTCTTGTTGGAAAAGGAGGGGGTGTTACCTTAGGGCTTACATGTTGTACAGGAGGTGTTACTTCTTTTTCTGTCTCCTCTCTTAAATTTGAATGATAAGCAATGGGTCTTTCTAACTCTTTGCCACTTCTCAATGTCATGGCACTCACATTTTGCTTTGGATTGATAATTGTTTGTGAGGGCAATTTGCCTTGATTCTCAAGCTTACTTACTGAAGATGCGAGTTGACTGATTTGACTCTCCAAGTTCTGAATACTTGCTCTTGTATCCTGTTGGAGTTGATGAGAACTAACAGCAAGAGATTCAACTAATTGTTCAAGAGACTTACCTTGCTTAGAAACTTGTTGATATTGTTGATCAGACTGCCTAGGCTGATATTGTTGTATGGATCATATCTTCTTTGTGGTGGATCTGGGAATCCTCCAACAATATTGGCATGTTCATGAGTCTCCTCTTGAAGTGTTGGGCATGCATTTGTGGCATGATTTGTTTTGAAGCAAATACCACAAGCCTTCACTTGTTGGATATTTCCTACAACCAATTTTTCCACAAGAGAAGTTAGATTATCCAAACGTTGGTCAATGGAAGAGACACTTACCTCATTAACTTTTCTTGGTGGATCATCCCGTCTAGTCCCAAATTGTTGAGTGTTGGCAGCCATATTAGAAATTAAATTTCTTGCCTCAGTAGGGGTTTTATGTACTAACGCACCTCCACTAGCAGCATCAATCATATTCCTATCCATGTTAGATAACCCTTCATAAAAATATTGAATTAGAAGTTGGTCAGAAATTTGATGTTGGGGACAACTAGCACACAATTGCTTAAATCTTTCCCAATATTCATGAAGAGTTTCTCCATGATATTGTCGGATCCCACATATATCTTTCCTTATAGTAGCAGCCCGCGAGGCAGGAAAAAACTTTTCAAGAAACTGCCTTTTCATATCAATCCAGGTGGTTATTGAACCAAAAGGTAAGTAGTATAACCAATCTTTAGTTTTTTCAGACAAAGAAAATGGAAAGGCTCGTAACTTGATTTGTTCATCGGTTACACCATGTGGCCTCATTGTGGAGCACACCACATGGAACTCCTTGAGATGTTTATGAGGATCTTCACCTGCAAGACCACGGAAAGTGGGGAGTAAATGAATCAAACCAGATTTTAATTCAAAAGCAACCTCAATATTTGGATATTCAATACATAATGGTTGTTGGTTCAAATCTGGCATGGCTAAATCTTTTAAGGTCCTCTCATTAATATTATTAGCATCCATGATTTCTTCTTCAACCCCAAATAATCCAATTAAATCAATACTAGAAGATGAAGAAGATGATACTCCCTGAAAATGTTGTTTGGTTTCCTTCCTCAATCTACGGGCTGTTTTCTCAATCTCAGGATCAAATTGAAGTTCACCTGTACGAATGGATCGAGGCATAAAACAAACAACCTAGAGATTAAAAAAATAAAAAATAAAAAAAATAATAAAACAAAGCAAAATGAATAAATCTAAAAGAACCAATCCCCGGCAACGGCGCCAAAATTTGATGGGTGTCGAATCCACCAAAGATAATCCTTATCTCAACTGAATTTGTATTAGTAGAGAGTAGGGTCGAATCCACAGAGATTGGTGAAGATTTATTCTTTGATAAAAATTAGGAAGTTTTGAATCAACAAATTAAATAAAAATAAACGAATGCAGTAGTTAACAAGAAAATTAGAATAATAAAGACTTTCGATCAAGATTCAACTTCAGAATTGATTATCTCAATTGATCATTGACTTAAAAAATAAAAACTTTAATTTCGGGTATATTGGTTATGGTCATTGAGGATTAGTCCTCTAACAACTAATCTTTCCCTACTTTATTGATAACCTTCGGATCTGTCCTCTGAGTTATTCCCTAATTAATAAACATAACCTTCGGATCTGTCCTTTGAGTTATGTCTATTAATCGCATTAAATTTTAAAAGACCCAATCCCTAGTCAATAAACCCAGAAAAAGCCTTGTTTATTTAAACTAGGATATACATTCTCATAGCAAACTCTCCAGGGCATTGATTACCCATTCGAGAATGCTATTTGTCACTTATATAAGAATTGACTGAGTATTGTATTAATCATAAAACAACAGGCCTCTTGTCTAAGGATTAATACAATAACATAATAAATATAGAAAATGCATAAATACCTGAGAATTAAAGAAAACTGATAATCCAAAGTCTCACAATTGGTGAAAATCAAACTTCTATTAATCTTGATCAAAAGCTAGAATTAGCTAGACATGGAAAATAAAAACAAAGCAATGAAAATAGAAAACATTGTGCCGTTCTTCCTCAGAACTGTGGCTTCCTCTTGTTGTAGCTTGTGTGTGTCTTCTTCAATCTCTGAAAATGCGTTCCTTCTTATAGAGGATTCCTGCCAATTCTGCATTCTTTCCAAATCTGTTATTTCCATCGTTCGCTTTGGCAATGAAATTCTTCCCAATTCAGTTGTTTCCTTTCTTCATATTTGCCAATGCAATGGTTTCCAATTTAGTCACTTTCCAATTCAGCTTCTTCCTTAGATGTCTGATCGCAAGAGAGAACGAAATATTTGCTTGCTGAATTAAGACTTTTTACGAAAATCCTTCTGATTTGGGCAAGATCAAACCTCTAGCTTTGGACATAATCAAATCTTGCATCTTAATTTGGGTGTGATTCTTTGGTTTGATTTAAAAATGTGCCAATATGGTTCTAACCATTCTTTTTATAGATTTGATATCCGAATGCTATAATCTGTTCATATCCAAATAAAACAACCAATTAGTCTCATTAAAATATAAAGGATTTGATATAATATTAATGCAATTAAATGACCTATCACCTCCTCTAGGTAGGTCTAATCACTTTGATCCCCCACGGACTGAATACCTCTGTTGAAATCCTTGGTAAAGGGGTAAGTCCACACCTGGTTTACAAACCATGGCTGTGGTTCAAGTCAACACTCCCTTACCACGACCATTGGCATGAGTACTGATGCATGTCGGAGTTTCTAATCCAATGCAAGTCATAATGGTAACACACTACTTGAAGTCCAGATACTTTCCCTATGGTACCAACCAACTCGGTTCCGTATCCTTCGTAACCTAGGAATGAGAACACTCACGGACTGGCTACCGCTATTGGACTCCATTCCCTCACCCTATGGTCATCCACATATTGTTGGGGCGAAAAGCTCTCCTGACTCCTCACGACACCCGGTCCGCTGGTTGGATGTCCATGAGCCCAACCCTAACATATGCAACCCTACCATTGCATGAATAACAGTGGACCATTGAATCTTCGCATGGACTGGTTACCACTATATGACGAATCAGAGTCACGTCACCATCATCAAGGGTCATCCAGCTTCAATTCCCCTACCGAAAGGGTAATAGTGTAACAACCCCCGTATTTCTAACCCGGAATCTGAATTGCAAGTCCGAGAACCCGAAAGTCTAGTCGGGTTAATTTGTGGAGTGTCTGGATAGAAGTCCATGATCCATATACAGAACCCATGGATCTTGATTCTCCTGTTGATGAACCTACCTTGCTAGGAAGTTGGATCTCTAGATCAAAGCATGAGGTGTCTAGGAATGTTTGGTGTCACATCCCCCCAGCCGGTACCCTAACTGGCATACCCGGGAGTGTGATCCACAGCCCCGAAGATCAAGTATCGAGGAAATCATCGTCCCACATATACAATAACATAATCATAAACAGGAAATAATCAAGGTTTAAATATTCTAAACAAAAGATTCAAATCAAGAAATGAATAATCAATATAATCAGAGTGCGGAAATGATACCAGATATCCAAAGATATCAAAATAGAGTAGAGAGAGGCGGAAACTCACTCCACAGATATAGCGGAACGTAGCATGTAAGTCTAAAAGGAATTACAACTGAAACAAAAGAAAATAAGAAAGACAAACTAAACTTAAGAGTTTTCTATCCTATAGATGACATCTTCAAAATAGTGGACTTCGTCAGTCCAACAGAGATGCTCCAACTCCACGTTACGTCTAATCGTAGTACGCAACTTGATCGCTCGAGGGATCATCAGTGTAATCTTGATTGTCGCCAACACCTTGCATGTAGTACGCTTCATCGACTTGCACTTCATCGTACTGTCCGTCATAGTAGTCAGTACATGTAGAATAGTCTAACAAAAGATTGTACAAAAAGGAATGAGTTTCGAAAGAAACTCAGTAAGGCAAGTTAACTCATAACAGCATAAATACATATATCATAACATAACAAGATGTAATGCAGTATGAAACAAATAATGTATGTATGCATCTAAACTCTATATATTCTGGTCTCTATTGGCAGACATGCTTTAAGTCATAGCACTGTACTTCTTTGGGTTGTCAGTCACTCCCCCCCAGCCATCCTGGCATCTTGGGTCTGCCTGGGTAATTGGGTAAAGTCCTCTAAAACCATGGTAGGGGATTTGGTCACCACTCTCTCACATCACCATTGGTCTAAGTACTGGAGCATGTCAGGGTAAGGCCTACCCAATGCAAGTCATCTACTTAGTCACATCAACTCAGTTCCAGATACGTCCATTCCTCGTCCTTGACGATCCTTTCCGGTATCCTTCGCACTAGAGTCCTAATAGTCCCAAACTACGGACTCATCAACCCTATTGGTTATCCACATATGGTAAACGGGAAGCTCTCATGTCCTCTCACGGGTTGGCTACCGGTCTTGAGCGCCCATGAGCCCAAGTCTAGCCATATGCAACCCTCCAATAAATGGCCCCCACAATATGATTCCCGTCCTCTCACAGGTTGGTTAACGGTCTTGAGCGCCCTTGAATCACATTGCTACCACGGGTCGTTAGGTGTCAATACCCTTCTGATTCGGGTCTGATATAACGTGGACATCCTAGCCAAACACTGCTAGACAGCCCTAGGTATGACAATCAATGATTCGAGAAAGCATCGATGGGCATCTTTGGAGAACATCCCATACTATTCCCTCCGATGTCCAAGGACAGAAGCGTCAAAAGGACACTTCCCAATCCCAAACCATACTTAATCAAACACATTCTCAGATCAGTCATGACATACACAACCAACAATTCATCATATAAAAGAGATCGTAAAAGCATAATCCGATCAAGCAGTAATAAACATTTCATATACTTAAATAATGGAAAATAATACATAAACAAGTACTACTGTACTTACAGTAGTACATCAGTATTATAAGATACAAGAACAGTACATAAACTCAGAGTTTCATAAAGTAGAAACTAGAGAGTATGTGATATATTTTATAATGAAATAACTGTCCTTACCTTGATTATCGCCGAAGATAAACCAAAGATCAAAGAGAGAGACACCAAACTTGGCAAATAAACTCCTATCAAGCATAGATACAACATTAGGAAAGATACCTAAAAGATCAGAGAGCAAACGAATCAAATCGGGCGAAAAACGAAGCTACTGCCTCCTTTGGTCGAGTGCTTGGTCTACTGACCCAGTCGACCAAGCAGTCGACCAACCGAGTCAGTACGGAAATGTAAAAATTGATTTGGTCATAACTTCTTTGTTTGAAGTCGGATTGATTCGAAATTCGAAGGGGAACTTCCTAGAATGTATTAGAACTATATGGGAAGATAAAATCATCAAGTCATGGTCAAAATATGGGTTCTTGATTTGACCCAAGAAACTAGGGTTTCAACCTTTATGGCCCCCATAAAAAGGTTATGATCACAGAATGAGAGGGAATGATTGCTATCAAGAAAATTAAAGAAATCATAGAAAATCTAGTTTAGATTAACATAAATATTGCCCATGAGGTTTCCCTTGCATGGGAGGTTACCAAAGGTTTTCAGAAAGATTATACAAGGGTTAGGGTTTCAAGAAAATATTCGGCTAGGGTTAAGATGATGATGATGATAATAGATCTCAAAGAATAGAAGGAGATCACGAAGGGATGGTTGCAAGGATGCAGCATCTTCTTCCTGATCTCAATCAAGAACAAGACCGAAGAAAGAATAATTAAAAATTCAGAAGAGATACTAACCTTGAATTGTCATATCAGAGATGAGAGGCTTCAGATCTGCAGAGGAGTCTTCAAAATCACCAGAGAGAGTTTCGGAGAGGTCTTCTCACGATCAAAAAGTGTTTAGGAGGCAGCCGTAACAAAGAAACACGAAGTAGGGTTTAAATATAAGTGAAAAACCCTAAAATTGCATTTTCTCGGATTTGACAATCCTTTGGTCGAGTGCTTGGTCGACTGGCCCAGTCGACCAATCAATCGACCAAGGCAGACAGTAAGGAATAATCAGGGAATTGAAGGATCAAATGGGCTCTAAACCTTATAGGCTTTAGCACACATATCAAGTGACATTTCTAGTGTATAGAAATACCTTCAAACCAAGTCAGATAACACTCCAAGTCCTTCAACTAATCTCATCTTTAGATAGGTGCAGCTTCCTTTCCAAATCTGCACAAACTTCCAAGTATGGAACTCCATCATCAACATCCATGGGTTCAGAGTCAAACACCATGTCTTCTACTAAGATGGCCCATAGTTGGCTTCTTCCTTTACTCTGGGTCTTTGGACCTAAAAACAACCGGGTTACCGGGTCAAGGTCAGGGTTAGGTTAGGGCTGGGTTTCACATTCTCCCCCCCTTAAAAGAAATTTCGTCCTCGAAATTGAGAGCGTACCTGAACTTCAAAAAAGTTGAGGAAATTTCTCCATATCTTCTTCCTTCTCCCAAGAAGCTTCTTCAGGGGTATGGTTCTTCCAACAAATCTTTACCAAAGGGACGATTCCGCAATTGCTTGTCCTTCTTATCCAAAATTTCAGCTAGCTCTTCACCATAGGTAAGATCAGCACTAAGTCCTTCAGGCGCTTGCTGTAGTATGTGTTCCGGATTCTCAATGTATTTCCGAAGCATCGAAACATGAAACACATTGTGCACAACAGCAATAGACGGAGGTAATGCCAATCGATAAGCAATAGGTCCAATCTTTTCCAAAATCTCAAAAGGTCCAATGTACCGAGGGCTAAGTTTTCCTTTAACATTGAATCTCATCACACCCTTCATAGGTGAAACCTTCAAGAAAACCTTCTCTCCGATTTGGAATTCCAAATCGGTCCTTCTCTTATCAGCATAGGATTTCTGTCTTGATTGGGCAGACTTAATCCTTTCTCTTATCATATCTACCATTGCGCTAGTAGCTTCAATCATCTCCGGGCCTAAGACTTTTCTCTCACCAGTCTCAGTCCAATACAAGGGTGTCCTACATGTATTACCATACAAAGCCTTGAACGGAGCCATGCCTATAGTTGCTTGATAACTGTTGTTATAGCCGAGCTAGCTTATCCAAAGTATGAGTGATCTTCATAGGAATGAAATGGGCTGATTTGGTCAGCCTATCAACGATTACCCATACAGTGTCATTACCTTTACCTGTCCGAGGTAAGCTAGTCACAAAGTCCATAGAGATGTCTTCCCACTTCCCACTAGGAATAGGAAGAGGCTGAAGTAATCCAGATGGAGGTTGATGAACGGCTTTCACAGGCTGGCAAGTCTCACACTTGGCAACAAAATCATCAACATCGGCCTTCAAACCAATCCACCAAAAATGTTCTCTTAAGTCTTTATACATCTTGGTGCTTCCAGGGTGTATTGTAAAGATTGACTGGTGTGCTTCCTTCAAAATCTCTTTCTTGATTCCTTCATCAGCAGGCACACAAAGTCTTCCTCTAAACAATAAGGCACCATCCATAGATATACCAAAGTTAGGATCCGAATCAAGATTCGAAGAAATCTTCTCAATCTTCTCTTTAAAATCCATATCAGAACACCTTGCAGAGCAACAATTCTATCTCTAAGGGTGGATCTCGCCGTCATAGCGGACAAAACAACTTCCGAACCTTCAGGGACAACTTCCAAACCAAAATCCGAAATCGAAGACAACAGAGGTTGATTCAAAGCATTCAAGTCCAGTACTTTCTTCTGACTTTTCCTGCAAAGAGCATCAACAACCACATTCGCCTTACCAGGGTGATACTGAATATCACAGTCATAATCAGAGACCAATTCCAACCATCTTCTTTGTCTCATATTTAACTCCTTTTGGGTAAAGAAGTATTTCAAACTTTTATGATCCGTGAAAATAGCGATCTTCTCACCATAGAGGTAATGTCTCCAAATCCTCAATGCGAAGACAACTGCGGCAAGCTCTAAGTCATGAGTGGGGTAATTTCGCTCATAATCCTTCAATTGCCGAGAGGCATAGGCTACAACCTTACCATGTTGCATCAACACGCAATCCAAACCAATCTTCGACGCATCGGTGTAGACTGTTAAACCACCGGAATTATCAGGTATAGTTAAAACCGGGGCACTTGTCAATCTAACCTTCAATTCTTGGAAATTCTTCTCACATGCGTCAGACCAAACAAACTTCTCTTCCTTTCTAGTTAGCTTAGTCATAGGAGCAGCCAACCTAGAAAAATTCTCAATAAACCTTCTGTAGTAGCCTGCCAAACCAAGAAAACTTCTTATTTTTGTTACAGTCTTCGGTCTTTCCCAATCAGATACTGCTTGTACCTTTTCAGGATCAACACGAATACCTTCAGCAGAAACCACATGGCCGAGGAATACTACACTGTTGAGCCAGAAATCACACTTGCTAAACTTAGCATAAAGCTTCTTTTCTTAGTCTTTGCAAGGTGAAATCTAGATGCCTTGCATGCTCTTCTTCACTCTTCGAATAAATCAAGATATCGTCAATGAAGACTGTCACAAACTTATCGAGCACATCATGAAAGACTCGGTTCATGAGGTCCATGAACACAGTAGGAGCATTAGTCAAACCGAAAGGCATACTCGAAACTCAAAATGACCATACCTTGTTCTAAAAGCCGTCTTGAAAATATCACTTGACTTCACTTTCAACTGGTGATATCTAGACCTTAAATCAATCTTTGAGAACATTGCTGCACTCTTCAGCTGATCAAAAAGATCAT
This sequence comes from Hakea prostrata, assembly GCF_041222555.1. Classification (NCBI taxonomy): domain Eukaryota; kingdom Viridiplantae; phylum Streptophyta; class Magnoliopsida; order Proteales; family Proteaceae; genus Hakea; species Hakea prostrata. The sequence continues at coordinate 56,690,540 of NC_142600.1, read as the reverse complement.
CAATTCGGGGCAGCTATTCTTAATGGTCAACTTGTTCAACTCATGGTAATCAATGCACAGACGCATACTACCATCTTTCTTCTTAACAAACAAGACCGGGGCACCCCAGGGAGAAACACTAGGTCGAATGAAACTTCTATCCAAGAGTTCTTTCAACTGCTTTTGTAACTCAACCAACTCAATAGGAGCCATTCTATAAGGAGCCTTAGATACCGGGGCAGCACCAGGGATTAGATCAATAGAAAATTCCACTTCTCTATCAGGTGGCACACCAGACAGATCCTCAGGAAATACATCACCGAAGTCACATACAACGCTAACTTCTTCTACTTTCTTTCCTTCCTTAACCTTTCCTTCAGATGGCAAACCTTCAACTAATGTATAGACTTGCATCAGTGCAGACAATGTCTTCTTACAAATTCTTCCTTTCTCGCCTTGGAATTCAAAATTTGAACTTCCACTAATCCGAAATTGAATTCTCTTCGAAGAACAAAGAATTACAGCATTATGGGTAGTCAACCAATCAATACCCAAAATGATATCAAAATCCTTCATATCCAAAAGTACTAAATTGGCTTCCAAATTCTTTCCACCAACCAAAATAGGACACTTAACTAATCCTTTATCTAGTTTCACAACAGGTCTAGTTGGAGTACAAATCGATAAACAACTAGATAAATTCTTAGATTCCAAATCAATCTTCTTTATAAATGCAGATGATATGAAAGAATGAGAAGCACCCGTATCAAATAACACAAATGCAGGAATAGAAGCAACAAATAAAGTACCTGTAACTACTTCATGATTCGCATCCTGTTCAGTACTAGAAATACTGAACACTTTTCCAGAAGGAGGAACAGGAGCACTCTTCACTAAAGGAGCAGGCTGCTGAACAGGCTTCTTCGGACAAGTACGAGCAAAGTGACCAGGCTACTTATAGAGAAAGCAAACAGGATTGCTAAGTCCAACAGGAACAGGTGCAACTGGAGGCTTCTGATCCAAAGGCCTAGGAATAGCATTCACGGGCTTAGAATTCACATTCATTGGCGGCTGATTCCCACCAAACTGACCAAACTGGCCTGGTTGCTGAAATCCAGGTCTCTGACCTACACTCCTAGACTGAAAAGCAGGAGTAGGGTATGGCGTAGGTCTCACAAAGCGTCGATCAGTTCGATCCACAAATCCAGGATTCCTTGGCTGCCAGGGTCTTTGCACTCTAGCATTCTCTTTCTCAGTTTCTTCCAGCTTCTTGGCATTCTGCACCACCTGGGAATAACTTTCAACAGGCTGAATGGTGAGATATGCCTTGATTGAGGTCGCAATCCCTTGAAAAATTTCTTCGCTTTGGCAATCTCAACCTTCAAAGAGTCAGGAGCAAAGAAGTGAAGCTCTTCAAACTTTTGTTGGTATTCCAACATTGACAAAGATCCTTGCGTAAGAGCCATAAATTCAGCTTCCTTTGCATCCTTCACTGCTTCCGGGAAATAGTTCTTGCAAAAAGCTTCCTTGAACAAATCCCACGACACAACGCCAGCATGCAAACCTTCCAAAACAGACCGGGTGGAAGTCCACCAAGCGTCAGCTTCATGTTGCAACTTCTGCTCGGCAAACAAAATCTTCTGGGCTTCTGTACATTGCAAATGACGAAAAGATTTTTCTAACTCACGTAGCCACTTGTTAGGAAACAAGATATCCTTGGATACTCCAGTGAAGTTAGGAACTTGCATCTTCAGAAAACTCTCCATCAAACGAGTATGAGGAGTTCCGGCTAATCCACCCGCATTCAGAACTGCGGCATAAGGATTTCCATTGACACCGGCACGAGTCTTATTGTGCAGAGTCATGAAACCGGTCAACATCTGGTTGAACTGAGCTGCTTGCTGCTACATCATATTGCCCATAATATTGGCAATATCACGAAAGCTTCCGACATTCGGAGCACCGGGTACATCAGGAGTACCTTGGTCACTAGTGTTGGTCTGCTGATCATGACCACTGATTGGTATCTCGTCAGTTCCGTGACCACTGGATTCACCACGCCCACTTCTTAACGTAACCATATTGCAAAAACCAAAATGTCAAAAAATACAGAATTTCGAAGTTTCGACACAATCCAAAAGTCCAAATGATTAAGAATCTTAAATCATGCTTAAACACATCCATTTAGTCATCAAACAACCAATCATAGGACAAAAATCACATTTTTCCAAAATCCAACAGCACTTGGGGCTACTGGGTCCTTTGGTCGAGTGCCCAGTCGACCAAGGCTCACAGCATGCGAAAAAATAGGTTTTAAGTGCCAAAAACCCATTCAAACTCACTTCAAACCTTGCATAGTTGAGAGGGGACTCTAGAGGAGAAGTGCTAAGGCATTCCTAAGTGTTTTTCAAGAAGTTTGGTGCTTCAACAACAACACTACAACACTCAACAACTTCACACAAGGTAAATCATTCTTTTCTCACTCATGTTCATCTTCTCAAACTTGCAAATCATCCAAAAATCATGTGTTGCTTGTGTCTAATGCTAGAAATCATGCTTAGGAACACTTAGAAACATGCTCCACTAGTTTTTTTTAGCACAATACCATGCTTAAACAACAAATTCTACAACAATCTTGCACTTTCACATCACTTTCGTACCAAAATCGTTAACTTTAAAAAAATTTGATTTCTCTCAAACCGCTTGGAGTTTTCGCACGAAATCAAATGCTACACACTCAAAATGATGTTGTGAATGTGAACATGTACTTTGATCACACCAATTCCAAAGTTTTCAAAAATCCAATTTGACCTAGAATGCAAAATCCCCAAATTCCTTCTTGCTGAATTTTCAACTTTAGATTGAGATTTCGATCGATTTCCTTCAAATAAACTTCATAGACATGCAATTCCAAGTATTGCACACATGCCAGTATGCTCAATTTACATTTTCCCCAAATTTCCAATTTTGATGAAAATTACGAAAATGCCCTTCAATCAGAATTTTCGAAACAATACTAACATGCAATGTCTTTTATCTTTTCCAACAGACTTCACACCATGCAGAGAGGTGGACGAGGTAGAAGCAGGATAGTTGGAGCTAGGCAAGGTAGAGGTCGAGTTCCAGCTCAGCCTAGAGCAGAGGTCATCCGACTCGATCGCTTCGACACACCAGAGGCAGAGTTCCTGTATGAGGCATTCTTTGAGTACTGCCGCATAGAGTATGGGCGACTTCTTCACTTGCGAGAGCTGAGAGTATTCCGGATCCGACAGCGATTCGACACTCAGGTATGGACTCATCTCTTCACGGGGGAATTACCTGTCTATCTTGAGCTAGTGAGGTTGTTCTTCAGCAACCTCACGTTTGTCGAGGAGGCCAGAGTATAGGGTCGTTCTTTCAGACTCATTATCGAGAGCAGGGTCAGAGAGACACAGATCCGCTTATCCACTAGGGATCTGGCACACATTCTCCATGTACCACACTATCCACGACAGTGCCTATGGATACCTGTCGGGGTAGAGGTAGACCGATTCTTGCTACCATACGAGCTTCATGAGATATGCGCCACTCTCTGGGATGACTCAGGGTGCTACCTTCCGAGAGACAGTGGACAAATGACAGATTCGGCTAGGATCATCGGTCGCATCATCGGCCGAAACATCATACCGAAGGCGAAACATCACAACCGGGTTTCTGTGATGGAGGTTGTAGTTATCTACCGCATCTACACAGGCTTTTAGATAGACTTATCCTACATCATCCAACAGGTCATGATAGATCTGGTGGCATGTCCGAGTATGAGGAACCTTTGCTTCGGGAGATTACTGACATTGATCTTCCGACACTTCGGGGTTAGTTTGGAGGATACAGAGGAGCTTACTGATTCACTGGGATATTCCATTGGGACTAGGACAATCAGGCAGATGAGGCTCACTCAGCTGTGAGATCTCCGGGTCCAGATGGTGAGGAGGATACAGATGAGAATGAGGATGAGGTGGAGGCTCCAGCAGATGGGGGTGATGCTGGTCCAGATTCTAATGATCAGGCGGAGGATACAGAGATGCATGAGGCTGATCCTGAGTATCCTGGGATTCCCAGATCACCACACTTTGAGACAGAAGGCCCTTCACATTCAGTCCAAGAGACTTCTGATTTAGGTGCTTAGATGAGATTTATGACTTCCATGCTAGAGAGGATGGAGGTCAGACAGGAGCAGATGTATGAGAGAATGGAGTCACGGCAGGATAGGATAGAGTCACAGATTACTCAGATGGCCGAGGACTTCAGAGCATTCAGAGATCAGAGGAGATCACCTAGATAGATTGTACTTAGGATTTCCTTTTATGCTTTTCAGATGTAAACTTTTCTTAAAGTTAATGAAGTTCTTTTTGTTTCACTTTATTATTGTGTATTATGCACCTTTCTTTTATTGCATTACATGACATTTGTTCAAATATAATTATTGTATATTATTCAGAAATATTCAGTTATGCTTCATTAAATAGTTTCTAATCCAAGTGTTCTATTATTCACTTCTAAGAGTAGATGAGTCACTTCTGGATCTATGACTCAAAAATGTTCTGTTACTGTTTTCTGTGGTTAGGATTTCCATGAACTTTGGGCTCTGATACCACTCTGTCACATCCCCCCAGCCGGTACCCTAACTGGCATACCCGGGAGTGTGATCCACAGCCCCGAAGATCAAGTATTGAGGAAATCATCCTCCCACATATACAATAACATAATCATAAATAGGAAATAATCAAGGTTTAAATATTATAAACAAAAGATTCGAATCAAGAAATGAATAATCAATATGATGCGTCCAAAATCTGCTCAGCCCTTAGATCTCCACGTGATGTCCTGCAAAACGAAAGCGTCAGATGTGGCCCGACCGCTGGGGTCGGGAGTCCACCTCCGAAGGCTAAGTCAGTTGATGAACTTAATCACAAACGGCTCTGCTAGAAGCGCAGAGCTAAGGAATGAAGAACTGGGAAAGGTGATCTAGATAGCAGATCGCTGATAATTTAGGTCTATCAGTATGTATCTGAACCTGAGTCTCAGATAGTATTCTTTTTTGATCCCCTCACCTTGTATGGTAGTGAGGTTTATATAGAGTGTACCTTCGAATCTCCTTCGTTGGATGCACTTGAGCCTTCTTTGGGTAGTCGTTGGATCTTATCAGTTAGATCCGTTGAGCAATAGACTTCTACTAGTTTTGGCTAGTAGAGGACTCCTGAGATAACCTTTAGGTTATGCGATGATTATCCCTTCGATAATGATTATCCGTAGCCTTCAATTCGAGTCTGCCATCATTAGGGTGATTACCCTAATCCATAAGTAGGATTAGGGCACGCTTGCAGCCGAATAAGCTTTCTTCTTCAGCAAGCCATCTTCCGGATCCAGTTTGCTAGGGAGCGAGTCGGATCTCTCCGTCTCTAACGGGGTCGAGGGTCGGACCAGGTATGAACCCGGTCTGATCATAATCTCTCCATATCACGAGCCCCCCAGACCAAGCGTTCGATCGATCTTGAGAGCTTGGTTTTTAACTGGGTTCGTCGTCAGGTGATAATCTTTGCGTGCTTCATTAAATGTCATATCACATTTAATGCGGTGGTCACTTTTCCTCGAGCGTTGTGAGTGTAAGGCCACATATCTCCTTGCAGTTGATCTGTCGTGGCTCACGTCATCCAAGCAACGGTTTCCGAACGCCTATTTCGGATTCGTGAGTTCAAACTTTCAAAACGTCTTTCAATCTTGATCGCTGATTTTGAATCAATCTTGATCGTTCAGATTCCCGAACACTCGTGCGGGAGTTTTAAAAGCAGTTCGTTGTCTTCGTAGGTTTCATTCTTCTTGTCTGGAATTTGAACCTTTGTTGTCTGCTTCGCGCCTTCCTGCTCTCAAGCTTCCGCCTCACTGAATCAGTAAGTCTACTGGTCTTTTTCTTTTTGTAGTTTACTGAAACAAGTAATGGCGGACGATAGGGCTTCTCTAGTACCCAGTGTTGGTAATAGCAGTGATGCTTTTGCTTCTCCTGCTCCCGAACAGTCGGATAGTGACAACAAAACCCTAATCGTCCTCTCCGCGCGAGTTCGCTGAAGTTTCTCAAAAAGGTTTTGAAAGAAAAGCCGAAACTTCTCCTGTCCTTCTCGAGTCTGGATCTTCCAAGATTGTCGAGTCTTCTAGGCAGCCTCAAACTTCCGGGTCCAATGGTGGACCTGGCTCTGTTCCCTCCATTTACGATGAGGAAACCCTTCTTTCAGCTGTCCAAGATTTTGATCTTCCTTCCTCATATCAGGTTAGGGCTCCCCACCCTGATGAGAGGGTTGATTCATCCCTTTCGGGTGAATTTTCTCTGTATATAGATGCACTGGAAAGCGGGGTTCGCTTTCCCTTTTTTAATCCTTTGTTCTTCGCAGTTCTAAATCATTGGAACATTTGTCCCGGAATGCTCCTCCCCAATAGCTGGCGTCTCATCGTCGGCTTCTTGGGTTTGTGTTTTGAGCTTGGCATTACGCCATCTCTTTCTCTCTTTGTACATTTTCATGTTCTTTCTATCTCCCATCCTCCCGGATGGGTTTTTCTCGTCCAAACGCAATAAGGCTGAACTTGATTGGAGGGGCAGCATCCATGTCAAAGGAACTTGCCCTTCTAACCACAAAAGATGGCGCGAACGATACTTTTTCTGTCGAGCGCCTCCATTAGATCTTAACTTCCCAACCACCTGGAGGAGGTGTACTTCTTCTTCCGAGAATAACCGAGGCCTTCCCTTATCCAGAGAAGACGAGGCGGCCATCAGGAAGATCAAATCCATTCCGTGGTATCAAGAGATACATGGATTTGAAGTGGAGTATAACTCCATCCTTCAGTACTGGGGCTTGGCTCATTGTGAGCTTCTAACCACCATCCTTTAATTTGACTGAAGTGATATGTTTTGAATTCGACTCTTATCCTTCTTCTTTGCAAGTGCCTCCAAGAATGAACCCCGAAAGCCAAGCGGGTGAAGGCCGCCGGGCCGTTGTGACAGCCGAGCAACGATCGCCCGAGTCTTGACCGCAGATCAAGAGGCTTCTCTTCCCTCTCCCGACCCCTCTTATAGGGGTATCAGGGAATATCGGGCTCGTAGCTGATGCTTCGGGTAAAGGGAAGAAACCGATGGTGGAGAGGTCTAATGTCTCTTCCTCCGCCCGAACCAAGAGGAGGCATGACACAATTGATGCTCCCTCCAATAAAAAATCCAAAGCTTCAACGGATGGTGAGGAGGTCTTCACCCCCCAGTGGACCCTGAAGCTGACCGACAGGGTTACTCGGGATCCCGAGAAAGCTGCAGAATGGAGCTCCCTCAGTCTTGCTCCTTCTGATCGCCAGGAATTTGAAGCCCTGGATGACACCTCCCTTGTTAGTCAATTTACAAGGTACCGGTCTTCTTGCTTAGTTATTTTTTTCATAATTCCTTATGACTTCTTTTGATATTTTCCGCCTTCCCAGGAATGCTGTGTTGAGCTTTTATCAACACATGGAAGCATTGAGCCGGGTTGGTCGCACCAGCTCCTTGCTGCAAACCTGTGAAGAGAATTTGGCGAAAGCCAATTCCGAAATAGACCAGTGACTGCGCAGCTGCCGTGGAGCTGCAGAAAAAGCATGAGGAAGAAGTGATCTCCCTCAAGGAGGCCCTCGAAGAGTCGAAGATTCGTGCCTCTGCTGCCGAGCGCGAGGCCAGGAAGCAAAAAGCAGCTGCCACGTTGTTTGGTGATAGGCTTGAATTCAAGAGTAGGGAGCTTGAAGAACATCTGAAGTTGGCGATCCCTAGCAAGCCCGAGCATATAAAGCCAGAGCTTCGGAAGGAGTGTGTTCGGAAATACCTGAACATCGTACCTTTCTCCGAGCTACTAGGTATCTACAACCTTTAAGCTTATCGCCTGGGGCAGAACGACGTTTGGGAGCGAATCCTCGGATCAATCCCTGCCTTCGACACTGCTCCTTTTCGTGAGGTGTGCCACAAAGAGGTCTTCGAGAAAGTTGGTATGGATCTCCCAGACTGGGCTCAGGAAGAAGATGATCCTTTTCCAGCTGACCCTCAATATGAGGCATACCTGGCTGACGAGCCGGCACTTCCAGAGGAGAAATCACAAGCCGAGTCTCAAGTTGCTGCTGTAGAGGACTCAGCCGATGCCATTCTTGAGGAAGGCTCTTCTCATGATCCTGAGAAAAGTCCTCCCGACCGGTTTCACAACCATATAAGGTCCTTCCCAGGAAGGGTCCAATTTTCTTTGGTGACGCGGGTCGGAAGCTAGGGTGTTTCTCAACACCAAATCTCTGGCTAAGTACCGACGATTCTTCACTCGAGTATTATAATGAGACGCTATCCTTCTTTGATAATGTTGAGTTCGTGCTATTGCCTTTGCCCGAACTTCGTCCAACAAATCAAGACTATCAAGCAGTCCTTGTTCATTTGCTTTTTCCTCGAACTCACGATCCCGTAATGTCTCCGCCTTTATCTCCACTGGTGCCAATGCTTCGGATCCATATGCCAACCTAAATGGAGTTTCTCCTGTGGGTGTTCGAACCGTGGTTCTATAAGCCCATAGTACATTATGAAGTTCTTCGACCCAAGAAGCTTTGTTAGCTTCGAGTCTTCTCTTTATTCCTTCCAGTAGCGTTCGGTTAGTAACCTCTACCTGTCCATTGCTTTGGGGGTATGCCACTGAGGACATACGATGCTCGATCATATATGTTCCACAGAATTGCTCAAATTGTGGACAGTCGAACTGAGTACCATGGTCAGTGACAATAATCTTTGGAATCCCAAAGCGATATATGATTGATTCAAGCACAAATTTCTCCACTTTTTTCTCGATAATTGCCGCCAATGCACCGGCTTCTACCCATTTTGTGAAGTAATCAATTGCTACTATCAGATATTCCCGTCCGCCTGATGCCTTGGTGAATTTGCCCATGATATCAATTCCCCACATTGCAAAGGGAACGGGATTTAGAATTGAAGTCATAGTTTCCGCCGGGCGCTTCGATACTGTAGCATGAATTTGACAGTTACCACATCGACGAACGTAGTCCATAGCAGCCTCTTGGACCTTAGGCCAATATAACCCAAGTCTCAGAATTTTGTGAGCCAGGGCTCGGCCGCCCATGTGAACTCCACAAATTCCTTCATGAACCTCAGCCAAAGCTGATTTTGCTCCTTCAGGGCCTATACATCTCATAAGGGGTCCAGCATAAGATCTTTTGTATAGTCTCCCATTCTGAATGACAAATCTAGCTAATCGAATCTTGATCAACCTTGCCTCTACTTGGATCCTCGGGTAATTTGTCATCCCTTAGATACTCGATTATTGGATCCATCCGAAGAACGTTCGCTTCAATATAAGAAATTTCTTTCTCATGATAACTTGGAAAAGTTATCTCTTCAATGTAGACCGAAGGGTCTAGATTCTTTTCCTTGGCATTGGCTAGTCGGGATAGCTCATCTGCCACTGAATTTTCATTCCTCGAAATCCGAGATATCTTCAAATTCCGAAATTGGTTTTGAAATGCCCGCACTATCTCTTGATATTTCGCAAGCGTGGTTCTTTAATACAATACTCCCCCTGGACTTGGTTGACTATAAGGTGAGAGTCACTATAAATAGTAACATCTGCAATAGATAATGCTTTTGACAACCGAAGTCCCGCTATCGAGCCTCATATTCGCTTCGTTATTACTTGCGTCAAATGCGAATCTCAAAGCATATCGAATAATAAATCTGCTGGACTTTTTAATAGAATTCCAGCTCTGCTCCATCTTTATTACTTGAACCATCCACATATACCTCCCAAGTGGTTGGTATAATGGGATCCTCAATGGTGGGTTCCACTTGGTGCAGTAGTTTCTACTACAAAGTCGGCTAATGCCCGAGCCTTGATTGCGCTTCCGGGCTTAAAGCTCACTTGGAACTCGCCGAGTTCAACCGACCGGACACCATCCTTCCGGACAAATCAGGTTTGTTAAGAACTTTACTAAGAGGAAAAGTTGTAAATACCTCAATTGGATGAGCCCGAAAATATGGCCTTAGCTTCCCGGCGGCTATCATGAGAGACAGAGCACGCTTCTCAATCTGTGAATATCTTGTCTCCGCATCTAGCAACACGTGGCTTACATAGTAAATCGGCCACTGTTTTTTATCTTTGTCCCGAACAAGTCTTGCACCGACCGCCGAAAGGGACGTCGCTAGATATAGCTGTAATATTTCCCCCTTCTCCTGTCCGGACAGGATCGGTGGTTGTCCAAGTGCTTCTTTTAATTCCTCGAAAGCTTTCGGCACTCTTCAGTCCACTTTGCTTCCTTACGCCCTTCAGGTCTTTAAGTGCCTTGAAGAAAGGCAAACATCTTTCTCCAGACTTGGAGATAAATCGATTTAAAGCAAGCAACTCTCCCCGTTAAACATTGTACATCCCGAACGGTTTTGGGAGCCTCCATATCAATCGAGCTTGTATTTTGGCGGGATTAGCCTCAATTCCCCTCTGTGATATCATGAAGCCCAAAAATTTGCCCGAGGAGACTCCAAAGGCACATTTTTCTGGGTTTAGCTTCATTTGATGTTTCCAAAGTACTAAGAAAACCTCAGTCAAATCTGCAATATGATTTGCTTTTGTAAAGCTTTTCACTAGCATGTCGTCAACATAAGCTTCAACATTCTTTCCTATGAGCTCTTTGAAAATCATGTTGACGGCCCTCTGATATGTTGCTCCTGCATTCTTCAGGCCAAAAGGCATGACCTTGTAATAATAGCTCTCACGATCAGTCATGAAAGCCGTATACTTCTCATCCTCCTTATTCATAAGGATCCGATTATACCACTGAGTAGGCATCCATGAAACTTAAAGTTTCATATCCTGCAGTCGCATCTATCAAGAGGTCAATCCGAGGCAACGGGTAGCAATCTTTTGGGCAAGCTTTGTTAAGATCTGTGTAGTCTGTACACATCCTCCACTTCCCATTCGCCTTTTTTACCATTACCACGTTGGCCAACCAAGTTGGGCACTCAATTGGTTCTATGAAACCAAAATTCTTAAGTTTTTCAACTTTGCTTCGAACTGCTTCATACTTTTCAATGAAGAAATTTCTTCTTTTCTCGTATCACCGGTTTCGCCTTAAGGTCTATCCGAGTTTGTGCTCTGCAATGGCCGATCGATTCCGGGCATGTCCTCGGCGGACCATGCGAATACATCTTTATTCAGTTGAAGAAATAACTTCAACTCATCTTTAAACTCTTCCAGCTGTTCAGACCCGATATAAGTAATCTTTTTCTCATCCTCGGTACACAGCTGGATTTGCTCCAGCTTCTCCACTGGTTCGGGTCTTTGCATCTCTATCTCTTCCCGATCATCTCGAACTTCTATAGGCGGGGCGATTACCTTCCTCGGGCCCTCCTTGTCTTTTAAATAGGCAACATAACACTGCCGAGAGATCTTCCCAGTCGAGAAGACTTGACCAATTCCCATATCAGTCCAGAATTTTATCTTCAGGTGCTTTGTCGAAACAATAGCACCTATCTTGGATAAAGATGGTCGCCTGAGGATCATATTATAAGCTGGCAGTTCCCGAACCACCAAAAAATTGATTCGGATAGTTGTTTCCTTAGGAAAACTTCCAATGGATAAATCCAACTGGACCGATCCTTCCGCCACTGCAGATGACCCTGCAAAGCCATATAGATGTGTGGATGAAGGTTTCATCAAGTCCTGATCCACCTTCAATTTTTGATACACTTCGTAGGAAATTAGGTCAGCTGTAGACCCTATATCAATCAAAACTCTATGCACTTCCCGTCGTGCAATCTCTACCTTGATGACTATAGCATCATCATAAGGTAAACAAACATCTCTTTCGTCTTCCTCGCTAAAGGTGATAGAATCTTCACCATTCAGCTTCTTCGCTCGCTGCGTCTCTCCGGTTCCAACAAATTTGGATTTTGTTTTCGAGACTCCAGAGTGATTCGGGCTCTGGTCCCCCGAAGATGGTAAGGATCGGTGACCGAGTAGCTTCAATCACCTCCTTGCCTTTCTTAGACTTCGGGGCCTCCCTTGATCGTTCCGAACTAACCGAACGATCCCTTTTCGGAGCAGCCGCACGTGGCTCACGTGGGTCCTCCCTTCTTCTGCTAATGAAACTGGACAGATGTCCCTGAGATATCAATCTCTCAATATCTGCCTTCAGATGACGACAGTCATTAGTATAATGACCATAGTCCTTGTGGAATCGGCAATACTTTTCCCGATCCTGCTGCTCTCCGGGTTTCAAAAGAATCTTAGGCGGCCACTTTAAAATATTTTTTCTTTTGAGGATATTCAAAATATCAGCCCGAGGAGCATTCAATGGAGTGTACTCACTTTTTTCGGGGGACCTTTGGCGCCAAGGCTGAGATTTTCCAACCCGATCACGAACATTTTTCTTTGGCTTCTGCTTCTGCTTAGGAGCCTTTTGTTCCTTATTGGAGACTTTATTATCCCCTTGGCGCGCATCTAGAATCTCCATGACTTCAGCCTGCTTCTGGCATCTCTGTACCAACTCAACATAAGTCGCAGGCATATCATGTAGTAATAACTCCAAGAGTTTCCGATTAGTGAGTCCCGTGAATAGAGCAGTTCTGGTTACTTGTTCATCCAAATTTTCTATCTCCATCATCACTTTGTTGAATCTTTTCAGAAACTCTCTGATTGATTCGCTCTTTCCTTGTTTGACAGTAAACAAGGTTTCTTCCGTTTTCTTGACCTGTATTCCACTCTGGAATCGCCCTATGAATTGGCGCGCCAATTCGTCAAAGTTTACGATCCTTCCAGAGGGGAGGTTCGAAAACCACTTTTGTGCTGCTCCAGTTAGAGATGAACCAAAAACCCTACATAAAATTTCATCGAATTACACCGAAACGCCATGGTGCAGTTGGTAATAGCCGATGTGAGCTGTTGGATCTCCGGAGCCATCGAATGTTGAGAAGGTAGACAAACGGAAGTTATGGGGAAACCGATATCCCGCAATTGGCTCGGCAAAGGGAGTCTTCTGAATGACTGAGTAAATATCCTCAGTTATTCTTCCCTTAGCCAATTGCCCTAATTTCTCATTGATGTTGGCCAATTCCTGACCAATCTGGGTCGGGTGATCTTCAGCAATATGATCACGACCTCGATTAACACGATCATCCCATGCTACTCGATCATCACAAATAGCCCGTCATTCTCGAGCATTCCTCTCGTCGCGAACTGCTCGATCATCACGAACGGTTCTTCTGACAGTGGGTGAGTGAGTTCTTACCCCTGTATCCAACCTTGTGTTTGAATCAGTTGTACTCTCTTGTGGTCTGTCAAACCGATCGTCTCGCCTCGGTTGATCATCGATCCTCCTAAGTCCTCGGTCTCCTTCACGGAAATTCTGATCGATATTCCGGTCTTCAGCCAATCTCTGGTCACGTGGCAATGCACGTCTCCCTGAATCGCGCTGATCAGGCTCTTGTGGTAAAACCACTCGTCTGGTGAGCATGCGGAGTGCTTGGCTCACCTCCAAGAGTTGAATCTTTACCTGATCCAATTGATCTTGCATTGTATCAGGAGGAGGATTACGTCCTCCCTGGCCACCATCTACCTCAATAGGATTTTGGCTTTCCTGGGGAATATCTGGATTATTCACTCAAGGGATCTGAACACCGGAATTGCATTGTGTAGCTGCGGCTGCTGATCTAGTCACCATGGCTTTTCAAGTTGTTTCCCACAGACGGCGCCAATTGATGCGTCCAAAATCTGCTCAGCCCTTAGATCTCCACGTGATGTCTCGCAAAAACGAAAGCGTCGGATGTGGCCCGACCGGCGGGGTCGGGAGTCCACCTCCGAAGGCTAAGTCGGTTGATGAACTTAATCACAAATGGCTCTGCTAGAAGCGCGAGCTAAGGAATGAAGAAGCGGGAAAGGTGATCTAGATAGCGATCGGCGATAATTTAGGTCTATCAGTATGTATCTGAACCTGAGTCTCAGATAGTATTCTTTTTTGATCCCCTCACCTTGTATGGTAGTGAGGTTTATATAGAGTGTACCTTCGAATCTCCTTCGTTGGATGCACTTGAGCCTTCTTTGGGTAGTCGTTGGATCTTATCAGTTAGATCCGTTGAGCAATCTACTAGTTTTGGCTAGTAGAGGACTCCTGAGATAACCTTTAGGTTATTCGATGATTATCCCTTCGATAATGATTATCCACAGCCGTCAATTCGAGTTTGCCATTGTCACATCCTCCCAGTCGGTACCCTATCTGGCATACCCGAGAGTGTGATCCACAGCCCGAAGATCAGGTATCGAGTAATCAACCTCCCATATAAACAATAACATAATCATGAACAATAATAATAAAAGTGCGGAAGATAAACCATAGATCCAAATAAGGAAAGAATGAATCATATATAAATCAGAGTACTAGATATAGTCAGAGTGTCTAAATCAGATAAGTAAAGTGAGGCAAAATCCCACTCTACAACCAGCGGAAAAGTAGTTCTAAAAGAGAATAAGCAAGACAGAATCTAATCCCAGTAGCAGGTACAATGGGTAACTAAATTGTTCTCAACTTTATAGACAACATCCCTATAAGTATAAATCTCATAAACAGCACAAGGGCGCTTCCACTCAATGGTCGGACTAAACATCGTATGGAGCATAACCACTCGCGGGATCTTCAGTGTAATTGTTGTAACCGCAATCACCTTCCTGGAGATATGCCTCTTCTCCTTGCGCTTCTTCATAGGGGCCGTCATGATATTCAGTACCTGTAGAATAGTCTAACAAACATTGTACAATAAAGGAATGAGCTTCAAAGAAACTCAGTAAGGAAGTTAAATCCATAATAACATAAATGGCAGGATTTTAGAACAAAAATAAATGCAATATGGTATGAGACAAACAATGAATGTATGAATCTAACTCTACATATGCTGGTCTCTATTGGCAGACATGCTTTAAGTCATAGCACCGTACTTCTTTAGGAAGGTCTCAATCACTCATCATCAGTTGGTAATGGGTCCGACATCCCTCGGGACATTCCATGGCTGGGGGTATAGGTCACCACTCTCTCACATCACCATTGGTCTAAGTACCGGCGCATGTCAGGGTAAAGCCTAGCCAAATGCAAGTCTTCTACTTAGTTACATCAAGTCAGATCCAGATACGTCCATTCCTCGTCCTGACGATCCTTTCCGGTATCCTTCACACTAGAGTCCTCATAGTCCCTGACTACGGACTCATCAACCCTACTGGTCATCCACATATGGTAAACGGGAAGCTCTCACGTCCTCTCACGGGTTGGTTACCGGTCTTAAGCGCCCGTGAGCCCAAGTCTATCCATATGCAACCCTCCAATAAATGGCCCCCACAATGTGATTCCTGTCCTCTCACGGGTTGGTTACCGGTCTTGAGCGCCCATGAATCCCCATTGCTACCACGGGTCGTTCGGTCTCAATACCCCTCCGATTAGGGTCTGACATAACGGGACATCCTAGCCAAACACTACTAGACAATCCTAGATATGTCATCCAACAGTTTAGGAAGGTGTCCAGAGGGCCCCTCCGGAAACATCCCATAATATTCCCGTAGTAGTCCAAGGACAGAAGTGTCAAAAGGACACCTCTCCTTTCCAAACCATACTTAAGCATACACATGCATCAATTCATATCATCACATATATGGTAACTTCATATATGGAAAGAAATCAATAATTACAATCAACTTGTATATAATTGGTAAGTAAATCATACATGAATCAATTAACATAAACAAGTAATGCTACTGTAATCAAGATTATGCAACAGTAGTATATCATTGTAAGAATCTAATTAAGGAAACAAATCAATGATATTCAAATATAGAAACTAGATTCATGCTATCTATGTAATTAAGGAAATAACCATCCTTACCTTTTATAACTCGCAAAGGAATGCTAAGAAATCAAGTAAGATCTTGACAAACTTGAGAAGAAGGTCCTAAACAAGTGTATACAACATATTAGGAAAGATCCCTAACAGAAAAGATACCAAAACATCCACAACGGGACCAATTCGGGAGTTGCTTTGTACTCATTGGTCGAGTGGATTGGTCGATCGTCCAATCGACCAATCAATCGACCAATGCGAGACGAGAGCCTATAAAATCAGAGTTTTGAGATATAAAATCCGAATTTGGTGGTTCAAAAGGGTACTAATCAAGGGGTAAACTACATTAGTAGTATCCTAACATATAGGGGACCTCAAAACACTAATCGAATCAAGTCATCAAGATACAAATTAGGAAACAAAAAGTTACCATAATTAGATCAATCATGGTTCTTGAAGAATTCAAGATAGAAATCAAAGACAAGAACAATAGGAGAATGGATCATTGCTTCAGGTAAAGGTATCATGAAAAGCATACTTAGATCTTCAAGAAAATAGACCTAAGAGCATAAATCTAAATAAGGAAACAAAACCTACCATATATGTAACTATCATGATTCATGAAGAAAACATGGTATGGTAGAAGAGAAACAACTAGAGATTGATAGATCATGGATCATGAAAAGAAAACACAGCAATTGACTACTAACATGATCAATATAGAAGATCCAAGGAGATCAGAATTCAAATCAAAAGTTAAACAAAGACTAGATCATGGTTTGATCATGATTCCTTCAAAAGCTTGCAATGATCATGGTTAAGATCATTGTTTTAGCCATTAATCCTTAGGAAGATCATGAGAGACAAGTCCAGAGATGTTTGCAACAGAGAATGCAGCATCTCCTCTACTGTCTCAACTCAAAAAGGAAAGAAAAACAGAGATGGAGGAGAAGAAGAGAGTGTAGACATACCTTTGATGCAAAAGGAAGAGTTTTGACGAAGATCCGTCAAGAAAATCACCAAGGATGCAAGGGAGATGACTTGCAGAGGTCTTTGGTTCATTCCAAAGAGTTTGGAGGCAGCAAATACGAAGTAGACTCGAGATTGGACTTAAATAGAGCAAGCAAGACCTAATTGCCAAAGACAGCACTCATTAGTCGAGTGGATTGGTCGACTGGTCCAGTCGACCAATCAGTCGACCAATGCAGACAGCAATTCCAAAACAAGGAATTGAAGACCCAGATCAAATCCAATCCTAAAGGGGTTTTGCACACATATCAAGTGACTTACCTAATAGGTAGAAATGCCTTCAAACCATGATAGAGAGCACTCCAAGTCCATCAACTAATCCGATCTTCATCAAGATTCAGTTTCCATAAATAGAACTTCATCATCAACTCTCATGGATTCAAAGCCAGACAACAAGTCCTCCATTGGGATGGCCCAAAGCTGACTTCTTACTTTACTTCGGGTCACTGGACCTACAAATAACAAGGTTTCCGGGTCAATGTTAGGGCTGGGTTTTACATTCTCCCCCCCTTAAAAGAAATTTCGTCCTCGAAATTGAAAGCGTACCTGTGCTTCCAAAGAGGTAAGGAAACTTCTCCTTCATGTCTTCTTCCTTCTCCCAAGAAGCTTCTTCAGGGGTATGGTTCTTCCACCGAATCTTCACCAAAGGGATGGTGCGATTCCGCAGCTGCTTGTCCTTCCTATCCAAGATTTCGGCCAGTTCTTCATCGTAGGTCAAATCAGCACTAAGTCCTTCAGGTGCTTGCTGCAAAATGTGTTTCGGATTCTCTATGTATTTCCGGAGCATCGAAATATGAAACACATTGTGAACACCAGCAAGAGGCGGAGGTAATGCTAATCGATACGCAACAGGTCCAACCTTTTCCAAAATCTCGAAAGGTCCAATGAAATGAGGGCTAAGCTTTCCCTTAACATTAAATCTCATCACACCCTTCATTGGTGAAACCTTCAGAAAAACTTTCTCTCCAACTTGAAATTCCAAATCGGTCCTTCTCTTATCAGCATAAGATTTCTGTCTTGGACCGCGGACTTAATCCTTTCTCTTATCATGTCTACCATAGCACTCGTAGCTTCAATCATCTCAAGACCTAAGACTTTTCTTTCACCTGTCTCAGTCCAGTACAAAGGTGTCCTACAAGTATTGCCATACAAATCCTTGAATGGAGCCATGCCTATTGTTGCTTGATAAGCTGTTGTTATAGGCAAACTCAACCAAAGCTAGGTGTTCATCCCAATTACCACCCATATCCACCACACAAGATCTGAGCATGTCTTCCAATGTCCGAATTGTCCGCTCGGATTGTCCATCGACCGTGGATGATGAGCTGTACTCAAGTTCAATTGGGTTCCCAAGGCCTTCTGCAAACTATTCCAAAACCTTGAGGTGAACCTAGGATCACGATCCGAAACAATACTCAATGGCACACCATGCAGGCGAACCACATTATCCACGTAAAGCCTTGCTAGCTTATCCAGAGTATGAGTGATCTTCATAGGAATGAAGTGGGCTGATTTGGTCAACCTATCAACAATCACCCACACGGTGTCATTGCCTTTACTTGTCCGAGGCAAGCTAGTCACAAAGTCCATAGAGATATCCTCCCACTTCCAACTAGGAATAGGAAGAGGTTGAAGTAATCCAGATGGGGGTTGTCGAACAGCTTTCACACGTTGGCAAGTCTCACACTTGGCAACAAAATCATCAACATCAGCCTTCAGACCAATCCACCAAAAATTTTTCTTCAAGTCCTTGTACATCTTGGTGCTTCCCGGGTGTATAGTAAAGACTGACTGGTGTGCTTCCTTCAATATTTCTTTCTTAATTTCTTCGTTTGCAGGCACGCACAGTCTTCCTCTAAACAATAAAGCACCATCCATGGATATACCAAAGTCGGGGTCCGACTCGGGATTCGAAGAAATCTTCTCAACTTTGATCAAAAGTTCTTGATCGAACTCTGCAGAGCAACAATCTTATCTCTAAGACCAGATCTTGACGTCATGGCGAAAAAGAATAAAATCAGAATTCTCAGGGACAATTTCCAAATCAAAACTCTCAATAGAAGACCACAATGGTAAACTCAAAGCATTCAAATCCAAAGTCTTCTTCTGGTTCTTCCTACTAAGAGCATCAGCAACAACGTTTGCCTTCCCGTGGGTGATACTTGAATATCACAATCATAATCGAGAGACTAGTTCCAACCATCTCCTTTGTCTCATGTTCAACTCCTTTTGGGTGAAGAAGTATTTCAAACTCTTATGATCCGTGAAAATGGCAATCTTCTCACCGTAGAGGTAATGTCTCCAAATCTTCAAAGCAAAGACAACAGCGGCAAGTTCTAGATCGTGAGTGGGGTAATTCCGCTCATAATCTTTCAATTGCCGAGAAGCATAGGCTACGACCTTGCCATGTTGCATCCGTACGCAACCCAATCCAATCTTTGACGCATCGGTATAAACTGTCATACCACCGGAACTATCAGGTATAGTCAAAACCGGGGCACTTGTCAATCTATCTTTCAACTCTTGGAAATTCTTCTCACAGGCGTTAGACCAAACAAACTTTTCTTCTTTCCTGGTCAACTTAGTCATAGGAGCAGCCAACCGAGAAAAATTCTCAATAAACCTTCTGTAGTAACCCGCCAATCCAAGAAAACTTCTTATTTCCGTTACCGACTTCGGTCTTTCCCAATCAGCCACAGCTTGAACCTTTTCAGGATCGACACGAATACCTTCGGCTGAAACCACATGGCCAAGGAATACTACTCTCTTAAGCCAGAAATCACACTTGCTAAACTTAGCGTACAACTTCTCTTCTCGCAACCTTTGCAAAGTGAAACTTAGATGGCTCGCATGCTCTTCTTCGCTCTTCGAATAGATCAAGATACAAATTAGGTTAGTAACCTCTACCTGGCCATCAAGATACAAATTAGGAAACAAAAAGTTACCATAATTAGATCAATCATGGTTCTTGAAGAATTCAAGATAGAAATCAAAGACAAGAACAATAGGAGAATGGATCATTGCTTCAGGTAAAGGTATCATGAAAAGCATACTTAGATCTTCAAGAAAATAGACCTAAGAGCATAAATCTAAATAAGGAAACAAAACCTACCATATATGTAACTATCATGATTCATGAAGAAAACATGGTATGGTAGAAGAGAAACAACTAGAGATTGATAGATCATGGATCATGAAAAGAAAACACAGCAATTGACTACTAACATGATCAATATAGAAGATCCAAGGAGATCAGAATTCAAATCAAAAGTTAAACAAAGACTAGATCATGGTTTGATCATGATTCCTTCAAAAGCTTGCAATGATCATGGTTAAGATCATTGTTTTAGCCATTAATCCTTAGGAAGATCATGAGAGACAAGTCCAGAGATGTTTGCAACAGAGAATGCAGCATCTCCACTACTGTCTCAACTCAAAAAGGAAAGAAAAACAGAGATGGAGGAGAAGAAGAGAGTGTAGACATACCTTTGATGCAAAAGGAAGAGTTTTGACGAAGATCCGTCAAGAAAATCACCAAGGATGCAAGGGAGATGACTTGCAGAGGTCTTTGGTTCGTTCCAAAGAGTTTGGAGGTAGCAAATACGAAGTAGACTCGAGATTGGACTTAAATAGAGCAAGCAAGACCTAATTGCCAAAGACAGCACTCATTGGTCGAGTGGATTGGTCGACTGGTCCAGTTGACCAATCAGTCGACCAATGCAGACAGCAATTCCAAAACAAGGAATTGAAGACCCAGATCAAATCCAATCCTAAAGGGGTTTTGCACACATATCAAGTGACTTACCTAATAGGTAGAAATGCCTTCAAACCATGATAGAGAGCACTCCAAGTCCATCAACTAATCCGATCTTCATCAAGATTCAGTTTCCATAAATAGAACTTCATCATCAACTCTCATGGATTCAAAGCCAGACAACAAGTCCTCCACTGGGATGGCCCAAAGCTGACTTCTTACTTTACTTCGGGTCACTGGACCTACAAATAACAAGGTTTCCGGGTCAAGGTTAGGGCTGGGTTTTACAACCATCATTAGGGTGATTACCCTAATCCATAAGTAGGATTAGGGCACGCTTGCAGCCGAATAAGCTTTCTTCTTCAGCAAGCCATCTTCAGGATCCAGTTCGCTAGGGAGCGAGTCGGATCTCTCCGTCTCCACCGGGGTCGAGGGTCGGACCAGGTATGAACCCGGTCTGATCATAATCTCTCCATATCACAATATAATCAGAGTGCGGAATATGATACCAGATATCTGAAGATATCAAAAGAAGTATAGAGAGGCGGAAACTCACTCCACAGATACAGCGGAACGTAGTATGTAAGTCTAAAAGGAATGACAACTGAAACAAAAGAAAATAAGAAAGACAAACTAAACTTAAGAGTTTTCTATCCTATAGATGACATCTTCAAAATAGTGGACTTCGTCAGTCCAACAGAGATGCTCCAACTCCACGTTATGACTAATCGTAGTACGCAACTTGATCGCTCGAGGGATTATCAATGTAATCTTGATTGTCATCAACACCTTGCGTGTAGTACGCTTCATCGTACTGTCCGTCATAGTAGTCAGTACCTGTAGAATAGTCTAACAAAAGTTTGTACGAAAAGGAATGAGTTTCAAAAGAAACTCAGTAAGGCAAGTTAACTCATAACAACATAAATAACATGTATCATAACATAAGAAGATGCAATGCAGTATGAAACAAATAATGTATGTATGCATCTAAACTCTATGTATGCTGGTATTTATTAGCAGACATGCTTTAAGTCATAGCACCATACTTCTTTTGGGTCATCAGTCACTCCCCCTCAGCCATCCTAGCATCTTGGGTCTGCAGGGGTAATTGGGTAAAGTCCTCATCAAACCATGGTAGGGGATTTGGTCACCACTCTCTCACATCACCATTGGTCTAAGTACTGGCGCATGTTAGGGTAAAGCCTAGCCCAATGCAAGTCATCTACTCAGTTACATCAACTTAGTTCTAGATACGTCCATTCCTCGTTTATGACGATCCTTTCCGGTATCCTTCGCACTAGAGTCCTAATAGTCCCAGACTACAGACTCATCAACCCTATTAGTTATCCACATATGGTAAACGGGAAGCTCTCATGTCCCCTCACGGGCTGGTTACCGGTCTTGAGCGCCCATGAGCCCAAGTCTAGCCATATGCAACCCTCCAATAAATGGCCCCCACAATATGATTCCTGTCCTCTCACGGGTTGGTTACCGGTCTTGAGCACCCATGAATCACATTGCTACCACGGGTCGTTCGGTCTCAATACCCTTCCGATTCGGGTATGATATGACGGGGACATCCTAGCCAAACACTGCCAAACAGCCCTAGGTATGACAACCAATGATTTGGTAAAGCGTCGATGGGCATCTTCGGAGAACATCCCATACTATTCCCTCCGATGTCCAAGGACAGAAGCGTCAAAAGGACACTTCCCAATCCCAAACCATACTTAATCAAACACATTCTCAGATTAGTCATGTCATATCCAATCGGCACTTCATCATATAAAAGAGAATGTAAAAGCATAATCCGATCAAGCAGAAATAAACATTTCATATACTTGAATAATGAAAAAGAATACATAAACAAGTACTACTGTACTTACAGTAGTATATAAGAAGTATAAAGTACAAGAACAATAAACAAACTCATAGTTTATTAAAGTAGAAACCAGAGAGTATGCAATTTATGTTATTATGAAATAACTGTCCTTACCTTGATTGTCGCCAAAGATAATCCA
This sequence comes from Hakea prostrata, assembly GCF_041222555.1. Lineage (NCBI taxonomy): Eukaryota > Viridiplantae > Streptophyta > Magnoliopsida > Proteales > Proteaceae > Hakea > Hakea prostrata. The sequence continues at coordinate 56,667,859 of NC_142600.1, read as the reverse complement.
AAGATCAAAGAGAGCAACTCCAAACTTAGCAAATAAACTCCTAACAATCATAGATACAACATTAGGAAAGATGCCTAAAAGATCAGAGAGAAAGCGAATCAAATCAGGCGAAAAACGAAGCTACTGACATCATTGGTCGAGTGCTTGTTAGACTGGCCCAGTCGACCAAGCGAGTTGGTACGGAAAAGTAAAAACTGATTTGGTCATAACTTCTTCGTTTGAAATCGGATTGATCCGAAATTCGAAGGGGAACTTCCTAGGATGTATTAAATTCATTTAGGAAGATAAAAACATCAAGTCATGGTCAAAATATGGGTTCTTGATTTGACCCAAGAAACTAGGGTTTCAACCTTTATGGCCCCCATAAAAAGGTTATGATCACAGAATGAGAGGGAATGATTGCTATCAAGAAAATAACAAGAAATCATAGAAAATCTAGTTTAGATTAACATAAATATTGCCCATGAGGTTTCCCTCGCATGGGAGGTTACCAAAGGTTTCCAGAAAGATTATACAAGGGTCAGGGTTTCAAGAAAATATTCGGCTAGGGTTAAGATCATGATGATGATCATAGATCTCAAAGAGTAGAAGGAGATCATGGAATAGATTGTTGCAAGATTGCAGCATCTTCTTCTTGATTTCAATCAAGAACAAGATCGAAGAAAGAATAATTAAAAATTCAGAAGAGATACTAACCTTGAATTGGCAGATCAGAGATGAGAGGCTTCAGATCTGCAGAGGAATTTTCAAAATCACTAGAGAGAGTTTTGGAGAGGTCTTCTCACATTCAAAAAGTGTTTAGGAGGAAGCCGTAACAAAGAAACACGAAGTAGGGTTTAAATATAAGTGAAAAACCCTAAAATTACATTTTCTCGGATTTGACAATCCTTTGGTCGAGTGCTTGGTCGAGTGGTCCAGTCGACCAATCAGTCGACCAAGGCAGACAACAAGGAATAATCAAGGAATTGAAGGATCAAATGGGCTCTAAACCTTATGGGCTTTTGCACACATATCAAGTGACATATCTAGTGTATAGAAATACCTTCAAACCAAGTCCTTCAACTAATCTCATCTTCAGACAGGTGCAGCTTCCTTTCCAAATCTGCACAGACTTCAAAGTATGGAACTCCATCATCAACATCCATGGGTTTAGAGTCAAACACCATGTCTTCTACTGAGATGGCCCATAGTTGGCTTCTTCCTTTACTCCGGGTCTTCGGACCTACAAACAACCGGGTTACCGGGTCAAGGTCAGGGTTAGGTTAGGGCTTGGTTTCATAGTTACCAAACAACATGAGGATGTGATAATACCAATCATAAGCTAAAGGAAGAGAAAGGATGAAAGAAGATCCAATTAACTTAACCAGAATCACCAAATAAGGAAAGGGAAAATCTCTATATCTTAGTCCATGCTCCTCACCTTCTAGTTTCTCCACTGCCTCCTAACCACAAAAAAGAGCAATCTCGAATATAATATTCGTTAATTGGGCAAGAGTTTCTATTTATAGAGGTTTGGGGGCAAATTAGGGTAAAACCTCGCAACCAGGACCAGACGGTCTCTTGGTTCAATCAACCGCCTCAAGTAACCGCCCCTAGTATATTGCTATACAATGATGCTTTGCTCAAGGGGTTGAAACCCAAACACATCCTAACCCTAATCAACACATGAAAGAGGTCTTACCTTCATTCCAGACATCTCTAGACACCACTTGCCTTCTACCAGAGGTCCAACTTCCAAGTAAGGCAAGTTCATCATCAAGAGAATCCAGATCCATGGGTTCTGGATATGGATCATGGACTTCTATCTGGACACTCCACAACTTAACCTGGCTAGACCTTCGAGTTATCGGACTTGTAATACGGATTCCGGATTAGAAATATAGGGGTTGTTACAGTGGAAGCATCGGCCTTGTTTGCTTCTGCAACCTCATCTCCAATCCTTCCTCTCCATCCATAAATGTCACCTGTGCTAGAAATTCCTCTGTAAATTGTGAACTTTTTATTTTCATTTTCATCTTTTCATCTATCCACTCCATCAGGGACTCTTCTCCTTTGATGACAAAACAATTCATCTTCATCATAAAAGTGTAGAGGCTCATATTGGGTATGAGGAGGAAAAAGATGAAGAGGTTTGCAGTCCCTATCTTGGTTGAAAGGAAGAGAAGAGCAAAACCAAGAAGAAATGGGAAAATTGTTCAAAATGAATAATAACCACTATTTTGGCTAGTTTTGCAAACCTAAACCCTAAACACTCAATTTTGGTTAATTGAAACAATTAGTGGCCATTTTTGTTAACAACAACTTAATTGTAACTAATCAAGTAATTTTTTTTTGGAAAAAGAACGACGTGAAAATACCAAGTTTGATACTTTTTGGATGGGTGATGCTTTATTTATAAATACTTGATTTCCAACCATGAACAGGTTTTGTTGGTTGTCCCGGCCACCCTTTATTGTAAATGACTCTCTTATCAACTCTAGGTGCTTTACACTGCTTAGTTTTATATAAATTATTTATTTATTAAAAAAAATGTCTTTCGAACTCACATGTAAGTTAAATTGAGATGTGCGTGATTGTGTTTTTTACAGAGTGGTGTGAATTCGAACTTCTACACCTTCCTCCTATCCCCTGGAACCTCGGAACCTTAGTACTTAATCACTAGTTTGACCTGATCATTTGATTAATAGAAGAAGAAAGATTTGAATTTTTCTTATGTTTTTTCCTTTTTATATAAAAGAAAGAATATATGGGTGCAAGACAAAGATCAGTAAATCCAAGGGTTGTGCTTTAGTATTGTGCAATTAATGCGTAGTACCGTGTAACCTATGGTCGAGATCTCGATCTCGATATCATCCATACGTTGTAGGTGCTGAGCATTAATTATGCATCATCCAAGCAAAATCATAAATCCAACCACTACGATATCGTTTTGTTTTCCATACCATGACCATGAATGAAAATGAATCATTCTTAATTTTGGTATGGCTATTCTTGGCCGTATGATATGAATCAGGGGCGGAACCATGATTTAATAGTGGGGGCCGAATAATGGAAGTCCAGATTGGGGAAGCACTAATGCTCTTTCGCCACACATATTGTGTGGGCCCTTATAATATCCATTAGGGTCCCACCTATGAATTATTTATTATATTAAAGAATATGCCTACATATATGTTGAAAACATGGACCGAGGTTTCCTAATTAGAATAGGATTATGTTTCCTCATAAGTCTAGAGTTTTATTTCTATATTTCCTTTTCCTACTTAGTATATGACTTAACTAGGTTGTAACTATAAATACCCTATTGGGGTCTTGTGAATAACATACTTTAGAGAAGCAATTTCTCACATTACATAATGGTATCAGAGCAAGGTTTTGTTTTCATCCTACAGAGGTGCTGTAGAATTTTTTTTTTTTTGAAGTCATTATTCATGTGTTTGTTTTCTTTTCGGGTACCCTGGAACTATATATTGGGTGATTAAGTGCATGTCTAGGAAAATTTTGTCTAAGGAGTCTGGTATTTAAGAGGACCGGTTGTGTCCCTCTAGTCTTTCCTGGAAATTTCCTGTTGTACTTTGATTCAACAATATACCAATTGGAGGTAATCTGAGGAGATACTTTTCACGTGAATTAGTGGGAGTAATTTTGAAAATATTTCAGGGACTTTTTCGTAATTCTGAAAAAGTTTAGGGATTTTTTTGCAATTTGCAACAATTTTAGGGGACTTTTTTTTTTGTAGATTTTGAAAAAGTTCAGGGACTTTTTGAATTTCTCCTTGAAATTATGGTTGATCCCATATCTCCTATCTGGTACATTTGAAGAGTCTCCCATGTCTTCCATTCATAAGGATCATGAGTTTTCTCCGCTTCAGATAACCACTGTGAAACTTAATGGGACAAATTATCTTAGATGGTCTCGTTCAGTTTCCCTAGTTGTTGGTGCTCGTGGTCTTACTGGCTATCTTGATGGGATTTCTACAAAACCTTCCACACCTGGTGTCACACCCCACCTGTCGGTCTCGGTTACCTGCCCGACAACCCGTGGGTGCGATCCGTCACAAGATCCAAGGTTTTAGTCTATCAACAATATTTAAGACAAATAAAGATAATCAAGAGCAAAGACTATTAAATAACTGAATTAAATGAATTACAGGAGTCCAAAATACTCCAATGTCAATAAATAAAGGAAATAACTAATGAATAAAATGGATAAAGGTTCTAGTGGAAGTAAACAAAAAGGTTATATCAATTTCTTCCCAGTTTCCTTTTCTAAATCTAAAAAATGTTTTTCATGGATCTCAAGGTAAGGTGTTCTCCAATTCAACTCTATTCGCCGAGCAAACTTCCTGACCACCCTCCCCCCTTGATCATCAATAGGTGCGATAAGCGCACTCATGCAGCTACAGGAGCTCTCGCACATGCTATTTCCATCTCCCACTGACGGCGCCACATCTTCTTCATACGGGATGGTTCCTTCATAGGAAACCAGTCCATCTTCCTGTAAAGTTCCTTCTTCTGTGTAGGCTAATAAACAATACAAAATAAAGACGTGAGTTCTAGAGAACTCAGTAAGAAACAATCACAATCCCATCAATCATCCAACAATGCCAAGATACATAAATAATATGAATGAATGCAACATATGAATGATACTATGATTTCTAACTATGCAGGTCTCTAATAGTTGACATGCTTTAAGATATACACCAGCCCTCCTCTGGGTAAGTCTCATCACTCTGATCCGGCAAGGAATGGCTACCTTTGTAGGGATCTGGCTCTCAATTCCATGGCTGGGGGTTAAGTCAACACTCTCTTACCACGACCATTGGTAATGAGTACTGGCGCATGTCGGGGTTTCTAATCCAATGCAAGGTCATACTGGTTACATGTCTACATGAAGTCCAGATACATCCCCTATGGCACCAACCAACTCGGTTCAGTATCCTTCACAACCTAGGAGAAAGAATCCTCATGGACTGGCTACCGCTGTTGGACTCCACTCCTTAACCCTATGGTCATCCACATATTCTTGGGGCGGATGCTCTCATGATTCCTCACGACACCTGGTCCGATCCTTGGACATCCATGAGCCCAACCCTAACATATGCAACCCTACCATTTATATGACTAACAGTGGACCACCAAGTCACATCACTGTCATCACGGGTCACTCGGTTTTAATCCCCCTACCGAAAGGGTAGTAGCATGTGGGGTACCTAACCATGCAATCTAGACTCTACCTAAAATGCCATCAAATAGTAAAGACAGTGCTGGAGACATTAGCAGGCATGTGTCCCATTCCACAGCCTTCTGATATCCCTAGCTAAGATATCCCAAAATAGATACCTCATCCATCAGAACCATATACCAACTACCATCAATCCATAACATCCATAATCAACACAATATGTATATAAGTAAGACAAACAACAGTAAATTAATAAGAGTTCTAAATAAGACATATAAACAGCAGCATATATAAAGAAATATGATTTCTAATATACACTAGATTAACATATTATAAGTCTATTTAAGAGATAGGATGAATTGTCCTTACCTTCATATAATAAGATTGTCCGTAAAATGAAATCCGATAACAATTATATAACTTTTCTTTCAAACAGTAGTTACCTATATACAGGGTTACAGTAACATATAAGTTAAATGAATCAATTTGAATCAGAACCAAAAACCATTTGGTCTCTGTTTACTAGCCGGTCGCTTGGGCCGGTCGGTTAAGTTGAGCGACCGCCACTAGTGACTGCCCCAAAAACAATGAGTTTCAATCCAAAACTCAGGCCTCTGATTACTCATTTTCAATCCGGATTTCGAGTAATCTTGACCTAAGCCTCGAATCTAACACTCCCTAAGCCAAAAGGGGTGAGGGAAAACTAACCATTACCATCAATAGATTACCCATAACTCTCCCCTTGATTGGATTAACCTTCTCACGAAAACAGTGTTTCGTTTACGGTTAATTTATCTCAAGTAGATTAAAAAGAGAGTTAAAAATATCCAAGGGGGTAATCACAAAGACGAGGGGATGGGTTAAATACTAATTTAACGGACAAAGAGAGTAAAGAACGAAGGATTAATTCAATATCTCACGCCAGAGAGTTAGAGAAGGAAAGGACTGATCTTCCAAGTCACTGCCAGGCCTCCAGAGTCTCTTTCGAATCTTCCTCGCAGCCGTCTAACCTCACAAATAAGCAACCATGAATAAAGTATTCGTTAATTAGACGAGGGTTGCCTTTTATAGAAGTCAGGGGGCAAAATAGGGCAAAATTCCAGAAAACAGACCAGGCGGTCGCTCCAGTCGGTCGCTTGGTTTGATCGACCGCCACTAGCAACCGCCCCCATGTAATTTGCCATACAAGGGTGCTTTTTCTAGGGGGTTGATACCCAAGGACAACCTAGCCCTAAAGAAGAGATGGGGGAGATCTTACCTTCATTCCGGACATCTCCGAACAGCACTTGACTTTCAGAATTCCAAAATCCAACCAAGGCAGGCTCTTCAGATAAAGGATCCAGATCCATGGGTCCTGGGTATGGATCATGGGCTTCAATCCGGACACTCCACAAGTTCACCCGACTAGACCTTCGGGTTCTCTGATCTGGAATACAGATCTCGGGTTAGAAATATGGGGGTTGTTACACCTGGTCTGCAACTTTCCAAGTGGTATACAGATGAATGCTTGGTCATGGGTTTTCTCATCAACTCCATTGAATCTAGCATAGCAGAGAGTTATCTCCTCCTTCCTAATGCGGCAACAATTTGGAAAGTTACCAAAGATACATACTCCAGAGTTGGCAATGATGCACAATGCTTTGAAATTAGACGAAAAATCAATCAGTTACAACAGAAGGACCTTCCTCTTTCTCAGTACTATAACACTCTTCGGGGATATTACCAAACTAGAATTCTATGGGAAGTTTACTCCGAAGAATGTTGAAGATGCTATCGCCTATCAACAATGGGAAGATAAACAGAGAGTTTATGATTTTTTGGTAGAATTGAATATAGAATTTGATCAAATCCCCGCACAGATCCTTTTGAGAGAGACTTTCCCTTCTCTGGCTCAAGCCTATGCCATGGTAGATACCGAGGACAGTCGAAGGACAGCTATGGTACACAATCAAACATCTGATAGATCTGCATTGGTGGCTGGTTATAGCAATAATGAATATAGTTCTGGTAATTTTTGCCCTCTAGTATAGTGTGACTATTGTGGAAAAGAGCGTCATACAAAGGACAAGTGTTGGAAGTTGCATGGACGTCTAACAAATTCCCATGGAGGAGGTAGAAATGGAATCAATTGCAGCAATCAAATATCTGCAAATCAAGCCAGTTCTGATACCCTGAGTACTCCAACACCTCTTTCCTCAGATGAGCTCCAACACCTTCACCAATTGATGTCCAGACTTGACTCATCTTCTCCAGTACAGACTTCCAGTACGAGTATAGCCTCTGTCATTGATCCCTCTGTTGATCCACAAACCCCCACAAGTATTTTTGGCTGTCAAAATGTCAATTTGACTTATCCCTCCTGAGTAATCGACTCTGGGGCAACCGACCATATGACAGGTTCATCTACTTTGTTTCATACTTATTCATCTGTCCCTATTGCTCAGGATGTTAAAACGGCTGATGGGTCTCTCTCCCCTATCTCTGGGAAAGGATCTATTATCTGTTTGGGGCGACAATCAAAATCTTTCGTACGGATAGGAACTGAGTACTTGGGTGGCGCATTCCCTTCCTACTTAGCAAACCATGGCATCATACACCAAACTAGTTGCATCGACACTCCACCTCAAAATGGGGTTGCCGAACACAAGAATAGACATCTACTTGAGGTAGCACGTTCCCTCATGTTTTCTATGCATGTGCCTCTTAAGTTTTGGGGTGAAGTTGTTCTTATTGCGGCATATCTAATTAACCGAATGCCTTCCTGAGTCTTAGACCAATGCTGTCCCCTTGAGGTTCTTTTAGGTACAATAGTCTTTACAGTCTCACATAAGATTTTTGGATGTGTTGCCTTTGTCCGGAACCACCATGTTCATGGAAAGTTAGATCCTCGTGGGTTAAAGTGCATTTTTCTTGAGTTATCCTCCTACATAGAAGGGGTATAAGTGTTATCATCCTAGTTCTCGTCGTTTTTTAGTCTTTATGGATGTTGTGTTCCAGGAACAAATTCCCTTTTTTTCCCCTACACCTCTTTAGGGGGAGAGTTTTAGTGAAGAGGTTCCAATGTTGATTCCTCCTTTCGATATTTCTCTTGAGATTCCTACAGATGATCCTCCTTTGGAAGATGGAATGACCGGACAAGAACAGCTGGTGGATGATATACAGGGGGAGACTAGAGCTCTAAAGACCTACCAAAAAACGCAACAAGTGACCCCTTCCGAACCAAGCTAGTCAAAAGCGTTGGTTCCTGGCCTTGAACAATCCGTTCCTCTAGGTGAGTCTGTCTTTGACCCTTCTTCTAATCCTACTTTAGACTTACCAATTGCATTAAGAAAGCAGCCTCGAACTTGCACCAAACATCCTATTTCCAATTATGTTTCATATCAGTATCTATCTCCAGAATTTTAAAGTTTTATTTCCTCTTTGTCCTCTACTTCTATTCCTAACACTTGGTAGGAGGCATTATCTCACTCAAACTGGAAAGAAGCTATGGATGAGGAAATGCAAGCTCTGGAAAAAAACAAAATGTGGGACTTGGTGACTTTGCCCATAGGAAAGCAGACTGTTGGGTGCAAATGGGTGTTTGTGATCAAGTACAAGGTAGATGGGACTGTTGAAAGGTACAAGGCAAGATTGGTGGCCAAAGGTTTTTCAGACTTATGGCGTTGACTACCAGGAGACATTTGCCCCTGTTGCCAAGATGAACACAGTTCGTACTATTATTTCATGTGCAATTAATAAAGGGTGGAGTTTACAACAATTAGATGTGAAGAATGCATTTTTGCATGGAGAACTCCAAGAAGAGGTATATATGGATATACCACCCGGGTATTCTACTACAGAGGCTTATAGGAAAGTGTGCAAGTTAAAGAGGGCTTTATATGGGCTGAAGCAATCTCTAAGAGTGTGGTTTGGAAGGTTCCATAAGGTAAAGATATCTAATGGCTATAAGCAGAGCAATGCAGACCACACTTTGTTTATTAAAAGAGATGGTTGCCACACTACTATACTTTTAGTAAATGTGGATGATATTTGATCACAGGCAGTAGTGATGATGATATTTCAGCATTAAAGACTTTTTTGGGAACTGAATTTGAGATCAAAGATATGGGAAAACTAAGATATTTCCTAGCTTTAGAGTTGGCATATTCTACTAGTGGTGTATCTCTATCCCAGAGGAAGTATACATTGGATCTTCTTGAGGAAACTTGAATGCTAGGATGTAAGCCTGCTGAGACTCCTATTGAGCCTAACCTACACTTGAAGGCAAAGGAAGGAGAACCAGTTGACAAGATAAGGTATCAAAAAATAGTGGGAAAGTTGATCTATCTATCTTACACTAGACCTGGCATCACATTTGCAGTTAGTCTTGTTAGCCAGTATATGCATGATCCCTATTCCTCACATTTGGATGCAGTATATCGGATCTTAAGATACATGAAGACTACTCCAGGAAAATGAATTTTAATTTCAGCTCATGGACATTTGAAGATTGAGGCATATACAAATGCAGATTGGGTAGGATGTCCAGATGATAGGAGGTCTACCTTTGGATATTGTGTATATGTGGGAGGTAACCTTGTGATTTGGAGAGCAAGAAACAGGCTGTAGTTGCGCGGTCCAGTGCCGAGGCCGAGTTTAGGGCGATTGCTCAAGGTATTTGTGAGGTACTATGGCTTAAAGGGCTGCTTCAATAGGTTGGAACAGATTTGGAGGTTCCTATACAGTTATACTCAGATAGTAAGTCAGCAATCAACATAGCTCATAACCCAGTACAACATGATAGGACTAAGCATGTGGAGATTGACAGACATTTCATCAAAGAGAAGCTTGAGGCTGGGCTGATCCATATCACCTTTGTTACTTCAAATGAGCAACGGGCTGATGTGCTCACATAGAGCTTGAGCACGAAGATATTCAATTACATTATGAGCAAGTTAGGCATGATATATATCTATGCTCAAACTTGAGGGGGAGTGTTGAAAACATAGACTGAGGTTTCCTAATTAGAATAGGATTATGTTTCCTCATAAGTCTAGAGTTTTATTTCTATATTTCCTTTTCCTACTTAGTATAGGAGTTAACTAGGTTGTAACTATAAATACCCTATGGGGGTCTTGTGAATAATATACTTTAGAGGAGCAATTCCTCACATTACAACAATATATTTTGTGGGGCCCACATATATTTGAAAAAAATAGATAAATTATTGGTAATGGTATTTTTTTTTCAACAAGATATAGGTAAATTAAAGAATACCCAAAAAAAATACACATGATTTCAACCCTAAAAAGTCATTGCAAGCCAAATTTTTTTTTTATGTAAAAGATGCAAACCAATGGTAGTTAGTTACCTTACTAACTATAGACATTTTATTTACAATATAAAATCAAATAATAAAAATTGCAGAAGAAATAAAGAAACAAAGAATATAAAATCAAATAAAGGGAACCGAAAACTTTGCATCGGGCTGGAGGCGAAATAGGGTTTGCGGAAACGATGGCTGGAGGCGGAGGCGGAGACGTTTCGTCGGTGGAAGAACTCGATCAACTTCTCCAGAGTAATAAAAAGGTTAAGAGAGGAGCCGGAGAGTTGAACTTGACAGATATTTCCTTGGAAAAATCCTATGCTCAATCGTTGTTAGGGAACCAATTGTTACATGGGAAAGACGATACTATGGAGGATGCAGAAGATTTGAATCGAGATGATTTCCTTGCTGCCGTTTCATATGAATGAGAATCTGATGATGAGGAAGATTCGTTTTTGCTTGAGGGAGAGGAGAATGTTTGCCCTACCATCACCCTGACAAAGGAAGAAAAAGGTTAGAATCCGGAAACCTTGGGAACATTCTTTGATTATTAAGTTAGTAGGGAAAACTGTTAGTTACAGAACCTTACTAGGAAGAATCAATGTGCTATGGAAACCGAGTGGTGCCCTAGATGTGATTGACATAGGTAATGCTTTTTACATTCCAAACTTCAGTTTATAGGAGGATTACCAGAGAGTTTTTACAGATGGGCCAAGGATAATTTCTGATCACTATCTATCTGTAAGGAGGTGGGAACCGAATTTTAAAGCAGAGGAAGAGATACTGAAAAAATTGATAGTATGGGTGAGATTCCCAAGTGTGGCAATTGAATATTTTGATACTCGTTTCCTCCACAGATTGGGAAGTCGAGTAGGGAAAGTCATCAAAGTTGATACCACTACAAAGCAAGCTTTGAGAGGTAAGTATGCCAGAGTATGTGTTGAAGTAGATATTACTAAACCATTATTATCAAAATTTAGGTTGAATAAACGGATACATCAGATTCTTTACGAGTCTATGCATTTGTTATGTTATTCTTGTGGGAAATTTGGACACCAAAAGGAGAAATGTTCAATGGTGCAACAGGTAGTGAATGCTGAACCAGAGGTTGTGCAGGAAGAGGTGGTTGCAAGATTAACTAAGTTGAAGGAAAAAGAGAAGGGTGTTTTGGCTCCAGATGACACTTACAGTCCTTGGATGCATGCTCAAAAAACGAAATTCAGAAAGGATAATCGAAGAGTTATTGGCAGTGAATTTGGAACCGGAAACAGAGATCAGGGAAGGGGAAATTCCAATCCAACCCATGTTAGGAATGGAGCAGTTGGATCAGCATCGGGATCTAGATTTGCAGCATTAATGACGGATGAGCCTAATGAGATGGTCGTTGAGTCCCAAACCAACTCTGATGTCTCTAGAGTCCCGGAGACGATTAAAGTTGTGTCAAGAGAAAGGTCTCCACAAAGAGATCGAAGTCCAAGGGAGAATGCTCACCGTCACAAACCGATTAGCATAGGAGATTGTCCAGAAGTGCACAACTTATAGGAAAACACATTGGGACAGATACGAGGCAAGAATCAAGCACTTTCCTAGGAGATCCATTGTGTGCAGAACTCTATCCAAAATAAAGCATCCCAAGAAAGTGTTCAAGTAATGAGTTCGCAAGACAAATTAGGGGCAAAGGAGAATTTGAATCCTAATTTGCAATGTAATATGATGGTAAACCCTACTACGGACAATCAAATGGAGGTGGAACAATTGTCTCTAAGAGGCGACATGGGAAAACCTCCTAATGATATAATTAATGGAGATACTTCTGAAGGAGATGAGTTTTCTAATAAAGAATTAAATCACCCCTACAGGAGTGATGAGCATATGGATGATTATTGTTAATTTCTTCAAGTTTCCTATGAAGATCTTTGTTTGGAATTGCAGGGGAGCTGGTAGTAAAACATTTGTTACCACGCTGAATTTTTATAAAAAAGTATATAATCCAGATTGTGTGATTATCATGGAACCTCGAATTAGTGGTTCTAGAGTGGATGCAGTCATTAAAAAACTCAGAGGGGCATTGAGCTTCAAGAGTGATGCTGTTGGGATGTCTGGAGGAATTTGGTTTATATTATATAATGAGCAGTTTCAAGTGTTCTTACGTCACCGTCACAGTCAATTTCTGATTATGGATGTTTTTGATCAAAGTAATAGTAAACAGTGGAATTTAGCAGCTATGTATGCTAGTCCCATCGAGTCTGAGCGTCGTCAAGGGTGGGAGGACCTCCACACTTTCTTAAGCACATCTCAGACACCAACTCTTATTGCAGGTGATTTTAATGACATTCTGGACTCATCATAGACTAGAGGTGCTGCTTCAGTGTCTATGAGAAGATGTTCTTTCTTTAGAGAGAACTTGAACCGCTGTAGCCTCGTTGATTTGGGCTTCTCAGGACCAAAATTCACCTAGCGTGGTCCAAAGTGGAGAGGCTTTAGATGTGTATTCAGGCGACTTGATCGCGGTTTGTGTACAATGGATTGGAGACTCTGGTATCCGGATGCTTTGGTGAAGGTACTTCCTAGACTTAAATCAGATCATCATCCTTTATTGATTGACATCCATCCTAGTAAGGGTCCTTGGTGATATCGTCCTTTTCGCATGGAAGCTATGTGGCTTACACATGACCAATTTGAAGAAGTGGTTCGGAAGGGGTGGAGTGAGAGTTCCAGTTTACCAGAAGCTCTTGATTATTTGCAGGATAATTTGAAGGAATGGAATAAGAATTCATTTGGCAGATTAGACAGAGAGAAGCATATACTTAATGCTTGTTTGGGAGGTATTCAGAAAAAACTAAATTCAGGATTGCCAAACCCTTTCCTAATAAGACTTGAAAAAGAGCTTTGGACTGATCTTGAGAGAATTCTCTGTAGAAAGGAGATTATGTGGGCACAAAAATCCCGAAAAAATTGGATTATCCAAGGAGACAAGAATACTAAGTATTTTGATACTTCTACGGTTGTTTGAAGGCGAAGAAATAGGATCGAGGGACTTAGAAACAATGATGGCGATTGGTTTTATGAGCCTAATTTGCTTAAACAACATGTCACAAATTATTTCAAAAACCTTTTTTTCTCAGACACTCAAGAGGTAATCCCTGTCTCTTCTAATCATAGCTACCTAATCCTTGTCACATCCACCCAGCCGGTACCCTACCTGGCATACCCGAGTGTGTGATCCACAGCCCCGAAGATCAAGTATCGAGGTAATCAACCTCCCACATAGACAATAACATAATCATGAACATAAATAATCAATGTACAAAGTATAATCAAAAGATCAAAATAAGGAAGGAATAAATCATATATCATTAGAGTATGAAAGACAATCAAAATGTCTAAATCAATAAGTAAAGTGAGGCAGAATCTCACTCTATAACCAGTGGAAAATAGATCGCAAGTCAAAAGAAAGATTACATTTGGTTCTAAGATAAGAAAGAAAGATATAACAAACTAAACTAAAGTCTATTCTATCTTATAAAGAATGTCTTCATAAACATAGACTTCATCAATGACGCTCAGACGTTCCCACTCCACAGTAGGGCTAATCCTGGTAACAAGTAAGACCACTTGAGGAATCCTCAATGTAATCTTCATGGTTGCCAGCACCTTGCGTGAAGTACGCTTCTTCAGTTTGCGCTTCCTCATATTGACCTTCATAGTCATTAATACCTGTAGAGTAATCTAACAAAAGATATTGTACAAAAAGGAGTGAGTTTCAAAGAAACCCAGTAAGGCAGTTAATCCATAATAACATAAATAGCAAGAATTCAAAGCAACGTAAGATGCTATATGATATGAAACACATGATGCATTATAATTCTAACTCTATGTATGCTGGTCTCTAATGGCAGACATGCTTTAAGTCATAGCACCGTACTTCTTTAGGAAGGTCTCATCACACAACGCCTTTTGGTAGTGGGTCCGGCATCCCTCGGGACATTCCATGGCTGGGGGTTAAGTCACCACTCTCTCACATCACCATTGGTCTAAGTATCGGCGCATGTTAGGGTCAAAGCCTAGCCAAATGCAAGTCTCCTACTTAGTTACATCAAGTCAGATCTAGATACGTCCATTCCTCGCCCTTGGCGATCCTTTCCGGCATCCTTCACAGTAGAGTCCTCATAGTCCCTGACTACGGACTCATCAACCCTATTGGTTATCCACATATGGTAAACGGGAAGCTCTCACGTCCCCTCACGGGTTGGTTACCGGTCTTGAGCGCTCGTGAGCCCAAGTCTAACCATATGCAACCCTACCAACAAATGGCCCCCACAATGTGATTCCTGTCCTCTCACGGATTGGTTACTGGTCTTGAGCGCCCATGAATCCCCATTGCTACCAAGGGTTGTTCGGTCTCAATACCCCTGCGATTAGGGTCTGACATAACAGGACATCCTAGCCAAACACTACTAGACAGCCCTAAATATGTCATCCAACAGTTTAGGAAGGTGTCCAAAGGGCATCTACGAAAACATCCCATAATATTCCCGTAGTTGTCCAAGGACAGAAGTGTCAAAAGGACACCTCTCCTTTCCAAACCATACTTAATCATTCACAAACATAAATCCATAACATCACATATATGGTAACTTCTTATATGGAAAGAAATCAATAATAACATCTAACTTGCATATATTTGGTAAGTAAATCATACATGAATCAATTTAGCATAAACAAGTAATGCTACTTTAATCAAGGTAGTTGCATCAGTAGTATATTAGTGTAAGAATCTAATTAAGGAAATAAACCAAAGAGTCAAATATAGAAACTAGAACATGCAATCTATGTAATTAAGGAAACAACCATCCTTACCTTATATAACTCGCAAAGGATCTTAGGGAATCAAGTAAGACCTTGACTAAACTTGGAAAGAGAGTTTAGTATATATGACATATTAGAAAAGATACCTAGAAGGAAAGAAACCAAATCATCCAAAATAGACTAAATATGAGGTTGCTGTACTCATTGGTCGATTGATTGGTCTACTGCCTCAGTCGACCAATGAGTCGACCAACAGAGACAGTGGCCTTCAAAATCAGAGATTTTAGAATATAAAACCGAATTTGGTGGTTCAAAATGGTACCAAACAAGGGGAAAACTACAATGACAGTATACTAGTATATAGAGAACTTCAAAACTCTAATCATATAGAGTCTTCAAGTTACAAATTAGGAAACAAAAAGTTACCATAATTAGATCAATCATGGCTCTTGAGGAATTCATAGTAAAAATCATGGACAAGAAACAATAGGATGATGGATCACTAATGTGATAAAGAAATCATGAAAAGCATGCATAGATCTTCAAGAAAAATAGATCTAAGACTGAAGAACATCAATCTAAATAAGGAAAGAGAATGAATACATGCTTTCCTTCAAAAGCGAGTGATGATCTTGATGAAGATCATCCACCAAGCTTTAGATCCTTAGGAAAAGAGAGGGAATGAGTAAAGAGATAGTTGCAACAGAGATACAACATCCTCTCTACCGTTCCTCAATCAAAAAAGGAATAAAAATAATGGAGAATCAAAGATGAAACATAGAAGAGGATGATCACATACCTTTTTGTGTAAAAGCAAGAGTTTTGACGAAGATCGGTTAAGAAAATCACCAAGGATGCAAGGGAGATGACTTGCAGAGGGCTCTGGTACGTTCCAAAGAGTTTGGAGGCAGAAAATACGAAGTAGACTCGAGATTGGACTTAAATAGAGCAAGCAAAGACCTAATTAGCAAGATCAGATCTCATTGGTCGATTGATTGGTCGACTGGCCCAGTCGACCAATGAATCGACCAATCAGGACAACAAGTCCAAAACAGGGAAATGAAGGCTCAGATAAAATTCAAACATAAAGGGGTTTTGCACACACATTAAGTGACTTACCTAGTAGGTAGAAATGTCTTCGAACCAAGCCAGAGAGTACTCCAAGTCTATCAACTAATTCCATCTTCATCAGGGTGCAGTTTCCATAAATGGAACACTGTCATCAACTCTCATGGATTCTAAGGCAGCCACCAAATCTTCCACTGGAATGGCCTATAGCTGACTTCTTGCTTTACTTTGGGTTGTTAGACCTACAAACAACAGAGTTTTCGGGTCAAGGTTAGGGCTGGGTTTCACAATCCTGGATGCAGACTGGCTTGCTATGTTAGGCTCGAATGTTTCTGACGATGAGATTTACAAGACTATCCAACAAATGGGCCCCTGGAAGGCTCCTGGACCAGATGGATTTCAAGCTGCTTTCTATCAGAAGACTTGGGCTATTACTGGAAAAGTTGTCTGCAATACCATTAAAGATGCTTTTGCAGGAAGAATGGAGAGTAAGCTTAACGAAACTTTCATTACTTTAATTCCTAAAGTAGAGAATCCTGAGAAAATCACTCAGTTCAGGCCTATTTCTTTATGCAATGTTAGCTTTAAAATCTTAACAAAATCATTACAAATAGGCTGAAGGAATTCATGCCAAGTCTAGTATCCCCAAATCAAGTTAGCTTTGTGCCAGGGCACTACATCCAGGAGAATATCATTATAGCCCAAGAAAATTTTCACTCAATAAGAAGTAGTAGCAGAAACGTCAAATATATGGCCATCAAAATTGATCTGGAAAAAGCCTATGATAGAATTCGGTGGGATTTTATTGCTGAGTCTCTAACTTTGGTCGGAGTACCCCAGAATCTCATTCAAGTTATTATGATGTGTGTGACAACTTCTAAATTGAATATTCTCTGGAATGGTGAAGTGACAGAATTTTTCCAACCCTCAAGGGGGATCCGCTATCTCCTTATTTGTTTGTTTTATGTATGGAAAGATTGACACATATTATCCAAGATTATGTGGATGCAGGAAGATGGATCCCCTTCAAATTCCGTAATGATGGTATAGGGATTTCCCACCTCATGTTTGCGGATGACATAGTTCTTTTTGCTGAGGCATCTATGGAGCAAATTGGTAATATTAAAGATTGCTTGAATAAATTCTGCAGTGCTTCAGGAAGCCAAGTAAGTATGGAAAAAACTCGCCTCTACTTCTCAAAGAATGTAGAAGGACAATTAAGAAGGAATATTGCTAGCACTAGCGGCTTTTCAATAACATAAGATATCGGCCGCTATCTAGGTGTACCAATATGGAATGGCAGAATAAAAAAAAGGAAATTATCATTATATTATTTCCAAAGTAAAGAATCGGTTATCGTCATGGAAAGTAAACTCTTTGTCATTAGCAGGGCGAATTGTTTTGGCCAAATCTGTTTTGCAGGTGACTCCATACTACACTATGCAATCAATGAGTTTACCCAAGGGTGTACTTAGTGAGATTGAGAAAGCTACAAGATCCTTTGTTTGGGGAGATAGTTCACAGCATAGGAAAATCCATTTAGTAAGTTGGAAGGGCATGTGTCAAGCGAAGAAGAACAGCGGTTTAGGCTTCAAAAGTCTTCACAAAATGAATCGAGCTTTCATTATGAAATTAGCATGGGGGTACCTTCAACAAGATTCAATGTGGGCAACCATTTTGAATGAGAAATATGGCGCAGGAAGGAGATCCCACCCTCTTAAATTTTCAGCTATTGACTCACCACTATGGAAGGCGATCTCAAGAGAGGCTCCCACTGTACGGTATCATTGTAAAGTAGTTTTGGGTGATGAGAAACAAGCTTTATTTTGAAAGGACAGCTTGCTAGATCCTGATTACATTCTTGAAGATAAGGCATTCAATACTATCTCTGATTCCATGGTATGGAAAAGTATTAGTTTGATGTATAGCAGGTTTGGAGGAACATGGCCCCCAAACCTTGATGATTGGCTACCGAATGACATAAGTCAGAAAATCCAGGAGTGTTTGCCACCGTCAGAAGAAGCAAGAAAGGATAGATACATTTGGAAACTTTCATCTGATGGAAGATTTTCAATTAAATATGCATATGAAGCTCTTGCTACTGAAGACGGGACTCAACAAGATATTTATAGTTCAACATTCTGGGGTAGGTGCTGGAAGTTCAAGCTGCCGTCAAGATTCTGCTCTTTTTTCTGGTTAGCAAGTCGAGACAGACTGTTAACCAAGGCTCGTATGAAATACCTGCACTTACAAGACGAGGATCGTTGTGACTTTTTCCAAACTGAAATTGAAGATAATTTACATATATTTAGAGACTGTTCTTTCGCCAAGGGTATTTGGCTTCAGCTTGTGGCTTCTGTGAACAGGGACTGTTTCTTTGGTTGCTACATGAAACAATGGTATGTTCTTAACACTTGTGGTGATGCATCCAGATGGGCATTGGATTGGTCCGAGAATTTTGTTTGTGTTCTCTATTTCTTGTGGTTTTGGAGAAATAAAGACCATCATGATCCTGATTTTGTTAGGCCAGGAAATGGACGGGTGGTTATTGAAGATTTCTTTAACACCATAAAAGAAGCATGGTTGTCATGCCAAGCTCCGTTGAGATTTCAATCTTTGAATGATAAAAAAGAAAGTTGGTGTAGACCACGAGAGGGTTTGTTCAAATGTAATACGGATGCTTCCTTCTACAGTAAGAACAATTTTGCCCAATTGGGAGGAGTAATAAGAGATCATGATGGCAATTTCAGAGGAGGCTTCTCTAAGAAGGTTATTTGTAGTGATGTGCTGGAGGCAGAACTGATGGCAATAAAAGAAGGGCTTCACATGTCACTTAATCAAGGGGCGTGGCCAGTCCAAGTGGAATCAGATTCATTGCAAGCTATATCTCATTTGGAGCCAAATGGGAGTTTTCAAGGAAAATATGGTGACATAATTTCCGCTATCCGGAAAAGCTACCACTCGCATTGACATGTTCGATTTACCCATGTGGGTAGGGAAGGAAATAAAGCTACTGATTGGTGCTCGAGAATGGTCCTTCCGTTGGATAGTAATTCGTTGATTATTCAAGACCCTTCTTTAGATCTGAAGGAGTTTCTTAGGGCAGATCTACTGCCTAAGTCAGTGTAGTATCTTTTTTGTTTCTTTTTGGGTCTTGTTTTGACCGTATTCTCACTACCCAAAAAAAAAAAAATCAAATAAAGGATAACAAAAAAAATGAGTAAAAGAGAAAAAATAAATAAAATGATAAAGAGAAAGAGAACCTAATTGTGGAGAATATTTTTCCCCAAATTTTCTTTAATCCACACTTATAGAATAAATAGAAAGAAAGGAAGGGAAGAAATTAATTAGAAAGAAAAGATGTGAGAGAGGAGAATTAATAGGGATTGAGGAGTAAAGAGGAAGAAAAGATGTGAAAGAGAAGAATAAATAGGGATTGAGGAGTTAGTTTATATTAGAAATGACATTTTGAATATTTAATAATATATTTTTTTCAAAAATTTCTCTTAACCCACGTTTATAGAAGGAGAATAAATAGGAAGAAAAGATTTGAGAGAGAATAGAAGGGAGAATAAGTAGGGATTGAGGAATTATTTTTTAACTAGGAATGACATTTATACTCATTATTTTGCTTCTAAAATTTGTTCTTAATTTCTTTTGGGGCTAAATAGTGATATTTTACATGTGAGAAGAGAAAAAAGCTGGAAAAATGAAGAAAATTAATATAATAAATGAAAAAACAAAGATAAATTAAAAAAAATAATTAAAATCCGGGTCCCTTTAGTGGGTCCGCCCCTGATATGAATGGTCCATTCTAGCCACTTTGGTGAGTTCGGTGTCGTTTATTTAAATGATAATTATGAATATAATTTTTTTTTTCAAATTATACATGAGTATTTTTTATATATAGGGGATGAATATATTATATATGCTATCAGCAAGTGTCGAACCCACGATTTTTTCACTAATAGGTGTTGGTTCGCATAGCGTGTTAGACATAAAATGAATAAGAAACTTTGCTTTGCCAAGAGGTCTTAATCTAAGATAAGGTTGGTGGGCAGGACAGCCAGCCCGACAACTGGGATTTTTCAGATTTTACTATAATTCGTTTAATGTTTTTATTTTTTATGTTAATTTTCTTTATTTTTTCCACTTTTTTCCCCCTTCTTACATGTGAAATATCACTATTAGGCCCCTTTCAATATTAAGAATATTTTTTTGGTAAGATGTTGAAAACAATTTTTAAAGGTAAAATAATGGATATAAATGTCATCCGTAGTTAAAAACTAACTCCTCAATCCCTATTTATTCTCCCCTCTTCTTTCTCACATCTTTTCTTTCTATTTATTCTTTTCTCTTTTTATAAATGTGGGTTAAAAGAAATTTTTGAAAAAATATAAATCTTATTAAATATTCAAAATGTCATTTCTAATTAGAAATTAACACCTCAATCCCTATTTATTCTTTCATATCTCTTCTTTCCTTTTTTTTTCTTCCTATTTATTCTCTTCCTTTTTTTTTTCCTATTTTTTTGGGTAGAATTCTTTATTCCTATTTTTTTTTCTTTCCCTTTTCTTTTTGGAAAGTCACATTTTTTTCCCAATCTTTAACTACCATTTTTATGAACCACTAATAAAAGCATTCAATGAATTAGGAAAGAGGCATTTTTTTAAAAGGAAAGTAAAAGACTTTCTTTTTAATCTCAAACATTTTTCTTCATAAACAACAACTTGAACCCTTTTTTTTTTCTTCTTTTTTTCTTTCAAAAGTATAAAATCAAAGATAAAAAAGAGATTTTTCAAATGTCATATGTTTCCTTTGTTTCTTTTTTTCAAATGTCAGATTTTTTATATTAATTTCTCTGTTATTTTATTTTATTTTTCACAAATTCTTGGTATCTTTTATATTTTTCATATCTTTTTAATCTTTTATTTAAAATTTTTGTATCTTATCAAATCAAATTAAGAAAGAAAATGTCCTAGGATTTGACAATTAACATTTTCACCCCAAAAGAGAAATATATTTTTTTTTCTAAAAAAATCTCACGGAAACTTATTTTAAGAAAAATAACCACCTTTCATATTTTTCTGTTATTTTTTATTTAATTCTTTTATATTTTATCAAATCAAATTAAGAAATAAAATATCCATAGCTTTCACGATTTAACATTCCCACCCCCCAAAAAAAGAATATAACTTAATTTCCCCAAAAATCTCACAAAAACATAGAAAAAAAAAAAAACATTTTCCCCCTTTTTTGGGGAAACATGTATAATTCATTAGCTTCTTTTCTGGTTCCCCACCTCACTATGTTACCAGTTGCCATAATATCCATTCTTTTGTACTCCTCCGTTCTTTCTTTCTCTCTCTCTCTCTCTATGAAAGATTTCTGTCATAGACCAGTCCTTGCAAGACGGAAAAATTATGGGTTTAGCTAAAAAGTCGAGGTTTTGTTCTTTCTTCTTCACAGACTATGATAAAAATCTTTGGATTTAGTTCACAGAGTAGTCTTTATGAGATGAATTTCTTATTTTATACAATAAATTATGGGTTTAGTTCACAAAGCAGTCTTTGTGAAACGGAAAATTTTTAGGTTTAGATTATATTTCCACCATTAGGTTTGGATGTTAAACTTAAAGCATGTTTGATTAGATTAATGTTCGATGGGGAACTTGGACGTGCATCTGTTTCCTTCCATTGCATCCATGTTTGAGTATGTTTAAGAAATTTTCTTTTACTTTATGTGTTTGATTGCTTTCTTTTAGCTCTTTTATCTTTCTTTTCCTTGTGTATGTTTGTTTGTCTTTGTTCCAGGGTTGAAAATACTCCTTTACTAGGGCATTCGTATTGTAAATTATCACTCTCTTTCGGTTCTTTATACAACTGTATCCATCTCTGTGTTTTTTTTATTTTTTATTTTATTTTTATCAGTTTTAGTACCAATGTTGGTATGTATTGCACTTCTAACACATAGCATCTGGTGAGTTATGTTCCTAATAGTTAATGCAGTTGATTTATAATATCTTGGAAAATGAAATTGTATCTTGGGACAGAAGCTTGAACGCCTTTTAGCAATTTGATATGAATCTTGGCTTTTTACAGGCTTGAATACATCATGTTGTGTTAGGATGTAGGGAACTGCCACTTTATAGCTTCTAGTTGAGCGTCAAGACCCTTCTTGCACCCTTCTTGCTAGATTTGGGATTATAAGCTTCCTCTTTAATAGCTATTTTTCTTTGGTGAATAGAATTAAGGTCTTTTCTCAATCAAAACTTTCAATTGTGGACAACCTGCAAGTTCCATGTCAAGCAATTTTTTTGGTTGTTTGTAACATTGTTAGAAGCAGTTATTGAATGTGATCTTTGAAAGTTTTCCACTAGAAGTGTTGCTTATTTGTTTCAACTTGGTTGTCTCAAATCATTTCCAAATTTCTGATTTTTTCATGTGATTGTTTTGCATATGCCCTTGTCTAATACGATTGTAATTTGTCTATTTGTAGATGAGATAGATGTACTTCCCATCTGTCATCCCAAAAGGTTGATGCTACTTTGGAGAATGAGGAATGTGTGTGATTTAGATGGCCAACCATTGAAAGGTAGGTTTATTTTTTTATAGTGGGGTTGTATTGCTGGATTACTGTTTGTCATAACTTTTAGTCTGTATGGTTGTTGATTTATATCTTGTGTGGTTGATTTTAAAATCTTCAGGTACATAAACCAGGGCACCGTCATGAACAATTTTCATAGTGGGGGTTCTTCATGGACTTGTAAGAAATGTCGTAGGAACTATCGATCTTTCTTACTGAGTGGAATTACTGTTTATATGTATTCATTTTGGTGATTCTGAATTTCGTTTCCTCATCCTCCATATCTATACTCATCTGCATTTTCCTTCATTTGATTTAATTTGTTTTATAATTCTGCCTCTTATCTACTTATTCCTCTAGGTGTATGACTTTTTATACATTATGGCTAAAGAAAACAAGGGGCTTGTTGCATGCTTACAAGATTTGTATGAGGACACCAAAGGCAATAAGATGGTTGTGATACGATGGTTTCACAAATTGATGAGGTGAATGGTCTAGATGATGAAAGCAAATCTCAAACAGTAGGTGAAGGGAGTTTGTTTTTGAAGAAATTGCAAAAATTGATTGACCCTTGGTGGAGAAAGAAACAGGGGATGAATAATCAAACTTAGATTACTAGCTCTTCTAATGGGAAGGGGTTTTTCTCTTTTTAAATTCTTTTACCACAATATTCTTTTAGAATATTAGGGGTGCGAGGAAGAAGACATACAAATGCTTTGCACAAGTAATTTTCTCTTTTTTCTATTTTTAGGGCAAATGTTCTTTTAGCGGAAAGTCTCATCTAAAAGTGTAAGACTTCGAAAATAGATTGGCTGAAAAAAAAATTTGCTTTGCTACATAACCAAACAATTCCATTCAAGCATGGAGGATTGTCTGTCCGCTGTCCCATTCAATCTATACATACAAACCCAAATTTTTGTATTTAATGGAAAATATTATTTTTCCATGCTCGTAAAACATCCAACATACATGAACTACTTTTTCTTTTTTGTAAAACACATTGATGCGTCCAAAATCTACTCAGCCCTTAGATCTCCTAAGAATGACCTGCAAAACAAAGCGTCAGATGTGGCCTGACCGCTAGGGTCGGGAGTCCACCTTCGAAGGATAAGTCAGTTGATGAACTTAATCACAAACGGCTCTGCTAGAACACAGAGCTAAGGAATGAATAACTGGAATATGATTCAGATAGTAAGCATCTGAGTGTTCACATTCAAGTGTGTGTATCTAGATCCTCCTCCCTTGTGGGGAGGCGATGTTTATATAGAATGTACCTTCGAATCTCCTTCGTTGGATGTATATGAGCCTTCTTCGGATAGCCGTTGGATCTTAACAGATTGATCCGTTGAGTGATAGACTTCTACTAGTTTGGACTAGTAGAGGACTCCTAGGATAATTCGATCGTTATCTGATGATTATCCTTCGGAAAGTGATAAGTGATAGGCGCCCAATTCTGCCTGCCGTCATTAGGTTAATTAACCTCCTCCATAGGTATTGGATTAGGGTGTGCCTGTAGCTGATTTAGTTTTCTTTTTCAACAAGCTACCTCCTGAACCCGGCTCTTTGGGAAACGAGTCGATTCCCTTCGCCTCGACCGGAGTCGAAGGTCGAACCATGAATGAACCAAGTTCGATCATATTTTCTCCGTATCACAAGCCCCCGAGACCAAGCGTTCAGTTGATCACGAGGGCTTGGTTTTTAACTGGGTTTGTCGTCAAGCAATAGTCATGCATAATCCTTTAAACGTCATTTCGCATTTAATGCGGTAGTATCACTTTTTCCTCGAGCTTTGTGAGGGTGCCACTATACATCCTCCTACTGCAGAAAACTATCGTGGCTCACGCAATCAAAACGACGGTTTAACACCTGTTTTGGATTCATGAGTTCAAAATTTCAAACCGTCTTCAAATCTCGATTGTTGATGCCGAATGAATCTCGATCGTTCATGTCCTCGACCATCCGTGTGGGTGCTTAAAAGTTGTTCGTTGTCTTCTTAGGTTTCATTCTTCTTGTCTAGAATTTTGAAACCTCGTCGTCTTCTTCGCGCCTTTACGATTCTTTCGTTCTCGAGCTCTCTGCCTCAGTGAATCAGTAAGTTTACTGATCTTTTTGCAAAGTTTACTTTCTGTCTCCAGGTTTCTTTTTCTCTAGAAATTGTCGTCAGACCCTTTAGTAATGGAAGATAATAGGGTTCCCCTGTGTCAAGCACTGGTAAGAGTGATAGTGGCAATGAGGCCTTTGTTTCTCTCCCCTCTGAGCAGTCGGATAGTGACAACAAAACCCTAACTGCTCTTTGGCGTGACTTCATAGAAGTTAGCCAACAAAGAGTAGAAGAAAGAACCGAGACTTCTTCCGTGCATCCTAAGTCTAGACCTTCCATGACTCCTGGGGCAACTGCCGAGTCTTCTGGGCGGTCAAAAGAATCCATCAAATCTGCCGGTGGACCTGATTCTGTAGCTTCCTCCTATAATGAGGAAAATCTTCCCTTAGCTCTCCAGGGTTTTGGCTTTCCTTCCTCGTATCATCTTAGGGCCCCCAAACCAGATGAGAGAGTTGATTCGACCCTTCCGGGTGAATTTTCCCTGTATATAGATGCACTGGAAAGCAGGGTTCGCTTTCCTTTCTTGAATCCCTTATTTGCAGCTGTTCTAAATCATTGGGGCATCTGTCCTGGAATGCTTCTTCCCAATAGCTGGCGTCTCATTGTCGGCTTCTTGGGATTATGTTTTGAACTTGGCATTACGCCTTCTCTTCCTCTTTTCGTACATTTTCACATTCTTTCTATCTCCCATCCTCCTGGTTTGGTTGTGCTTTCCAAGCGCAACAGAGTGGAACTTGACTGGAGGGGTAATATTCTTGCCAAAGGAACTTGCCCTTCTAATCACAAAGGGTGGCGCAAACGATATTTCTTCAGTCAAGCGCCTCAATCTGACCTTAACTTCCCGATCGTCTGGAAGCAGTATACTTCATACTCTGAGGGTAACCAGGTCCTTCCTTTATCCCAAGGAGACAGAGCGGCTGTCGGGAAGATCAAGTCAATTCCATGGTATCAAGAGATACATGGATATGAGATGGAATACAACTCCATCCTTCAATATTGGGGGTTGGCTCGACGTGAGCTCTCTATCCTCCATGCTTTATTTCCTTGAAGATATTGAGAATTCTTTTAACTCTGACTCTTGTCTTTCTTTGTAGTGCCTCCAAGAATGGATCCCGAGAGTCTTCGGGTAAAGCTGCCAAGGCTGTTGTGACTGCTGAACGGCGATCCCCTCGAGTCTTGACTGTAGAACAAGTATCTTCTGCACCTCCCCCGGACCCTTCATACAAAGGTATCAGGAACCTGAAGCCAGTAGCTGACGTTTCGGGGAAAGGGAAAAAACCAATTGTGGAAGAGATAGACCTTCCTTCTCCCACTCAATCCAAAAGGAAGCATGACTTAGCTGATGCTTCCGTCTCGAAGAAATCCAAAAAGAATAAAGACTCTGAGGAGATCTTCATGCCTCAATGGACGCTGGCACGAATAGATCGGGCAACTCAGGACCTTGAGAAAGCTGCTGAATGGAGCTCTCTTGGTCTTTTGCCTGGCGATCGTCAGGCCTTTGAAGCTCTGGAGGATGACGCTCTTGTTAATCACTCCACAAGGTATTAATTTTCTTGATCCTTTGCCAATCACCTTGTAATCTTCTCTGAGATTTTCTGATAATCTCCCTATCTTCTTAGGAATGCGGTGTTGAGCTTTTATCAACACATGGAGGCCTTGAGCTGAGTTGGTCGTAATGGCTCCTTGCTGCAGACATGCGAAGAGAATTTGGAAAAGGCCAATTCCGAAGTCGACCGGCTGAAGAAGGCAGCCGACGAGCTGAATGAGAAGCATGAGGAGGAGCTGAATTCCTTAAGGAAGGAACTTGACTCGTCCAAAGTTCGTGCCTGTGACGCTAAACGTGAGGCTAGGAAGCATAAATAGGAGGCTATTGCCTTTGGCGAGAGCCTTGAGCTTAAGTCCTTGGACAATGAGCGCCTATCTAAAATGGCAGTTCCTAGCGAACCCGAACATATCAAGTCATATCTTCGGAAGAAATGCGTTTGGAAGTATCTGAACAGTGTCCCCTTCACCAAATTAATGGGCCGCTTCAACCTTCAAGCTTATCGAGTAGGGCAAAACGATGTCTGGGAAAAAATCCTTGGATCCAAACCTTCCTTCGATACAACTCCCTTTCGAGAGGTGTGCCACAAAGAGATCTTTGGGAAGCTTAAGTTGGCCTTCCCGGATTGGGCTTTGGAAGAGGAGGATCCAATTCCAGCGGACCCAAACATTGAGGAGTATCTTGTTGATTCACCGCCTCTTCCCGAAGAACCTTCACAACCTGCTTCGGAAAAAGATCCTGATAGAGACTTCTCGATTGATAATGCTGTTGATAATGCAAAAGAAACATAGGAAAACAAATCCCCTATGTATATATTTATATCTTTTGTAAGGGTTGGCCCCCCACAATATTGATGAAATAGAAATCAATCTTTTTTCTCGAACTCTTCCAATAATTGTCTTAATGCTTCTTCGTCTCATGTACCAAAATACCGTCTTTAGTTCAAGACGTAAATGATATAAGTTAATCTTGCAGAGTAACTTGTACTTTAACTGGGGATACCGTTCGGGATGTCACATAGACACGCTCGGGAGAAAAGTGTTCATTTTCTCTGAACATTTATTCCCAACCGTTCCTCCACTTACTGCGAAGTCCAAACGTTTTCCTATATTCGTACGCCAATCACTTCTCCCAAGGAGTTTAATACTTCATGTGGTGCGATGGTTGATAGTATCCCCGTATCAGGTGAATATTGTTCCACGTGGAAACCTTGATCAGCCTTCGAATTTTTAATTTGAAGCGCCGTTATCCCCTGACCGTTGATCCTTCGTTTTGAGGAGTTCGAAGCGTCTCTTCAATCCTATCCCTTGATTACCTTGGGGTTTCAACCATCGCATCGCACCTTGAGGCTATTTAACCCTCTCAAAGGTACTTCACCCTCATCTTGCCATCTGCAAATATTTCTGTCTGATAGATTTGCAAAACGACATTCTGTCTTCCTCACACTCTTGTCCTTCAACACCATCTTTGATTAGAAGTTGAAAAAGTAAGTCTTTTGTCACGAATCTTCATCTCTTCTTCTCCCTGAGTAAACCCCACAGTATTCATACTTTGGGTTTACTTATTAAGGAAGTTTTGAACAGTTCATGCTTAACAGAGACCTAGGGTTTCCCCTTTTTTTGTATGTTGTAGGATCTTCGTACTGACACTGCTTTTTTGTATTTGCAGTGCCTCCCAGAATTGATTTGAGCTTTATTAGAGAGAATTCTTGTAAGAAAGCTGTCCCAGTACCGACGAAGGTTGCTTCCTATGAGGCGATTGCCTCTGGTGAATCTTCTAAACGTAAGGAGATTGCTGTTGGTGAATCTTCAGATCAGATTCCCACAGTTTCTGCTGATGTTTCTCCCACGCTCCCTCTGCCTGAAGAGACCGCTCGGTCTTCCCAGGAAGATGTTGATCCCTTCGTCGCTTCCTGTACTGTTGATGCCCCTGCTGGAGAAACCATTCTGGATTTTTCGAAGGAGACCCTTCGAACATCTGAGGCAACTATGTTGGCATCTGATGAAGGCGCGGTTCTTGCAGGTGTTGCTTCTATTTCCAACTCTAATGCTTGTTTGGCATCCTCTTCCTCTCCTTCTTTGGAGCTGGAGGATTTTGCCACCAGGAAGCGCCGTCGGTTGGCGGATGATGTAGCTCATCCTTCTCTTGATGTAGCTCATCCTTCCTGTTCATTGTGGAAGTCTGACTTGATGTCAAACGAGTTTGACAAGGTGCTGGAGTGGTGCACTGCTGCTCAAATGTCTACCCAGAGTAGAGTTCTTTCCACACTTCCAGACGATGACTTTATGAAGTCATTGGTGATGTAAGTTTTTCTTCATTACCTTTTGATTCTGAAGATTGTTCTTTTGCTCCTAACTAACTCGGAAGTTGTTACAGGAGTCTCACTGGTAACTTCCACAACCAAGTGAAAGCAGCCTCTAGACTTAGCAGACTGAGTGATGAGGTTTCCAGGCTTCGGGAGGACTCCAAAGCCAAAGACGCAGAAATTGCTCGTCTTGGAAACTTAGCTTGGGAGGTTGCAAAGGAGAAGAATTCTATGATCGACCGTCTCCATTCGGATTTGGATAATGTCAGGGAGAAGATCCGGAGGCTGGAATGAGGAGCAGGAAAGTCCGGGGCGAAAGGATCTGAGGCGTTACCCCAAAGGCAAGCTGCTATTCCCTTGCCCGAATCCCTTCCAACTGATTTTCGCAGAGCTGGCATCTTCAAGTATTTGCACAGTAAGCCTTTTGTTGACATGCTGAACTCTTATAACTTGCAAGCCTACCGGGATGGCGAAAATGAATATGGGAATCAATATTAAGGAGAGATCCTTATTTCAACACGACTCCCTACAATGCCAGTTGTCATCCTAAAGTGTTTGCAAAGCTGGGTCTACCCCTTCCTGACTGGTCCAAGGATACGAACGACCCTCTACCTCCAGATCCGGATATCATGCATTATCTCGATGATTCCCCTCCTTATGCTCCTCTCCAAGGATTCAATTATGAAGAGCTTGCCTTGAATACAGGTTTGATCAACGATCATGCCTCTTCTGGTCAAGCTGGATAAAGAGTATGGAATTGCAGAGGATTTTGATAACATGCTTTTTCCAGACTCTGTTCTTCTTCTTCTTGAATCTGTGTTGCTTCATGACTCTGTATTACTTCTGGCAAAGCTCTTTCGATCTTGTTTAACTTCTTGATGATGTCTTTCTCTTTTGACCGAGTGAAGATTGTACCCCAACACTTGTTTTATATATATGCTAGTTGTAAAGGTTGGCCTCTTTTGGTCGTTTAAAGAAATAAAGAATTGAACTTCATCTTTGAACTTTGAACTTCATCTTTGAACTTTGCTAGTCACTTGAGTCATTGTTGCAGTAGGTCTTATAATGCCTTTATTTAGAGATTTCCGGAGAAATTCAATAAGTTTGAGAAGGAACTCACTCGGGTTTTAAACCGATGCCTTGTAGAAGGACCCACACGTTTTTTAAATCGATGCCTTTACTTAAAGATTTCCGGAGAAATTCAATAAGTCTGAGAAGGAACTCACTCGGGTTTTAAACCGATGCCTTGTAGAAGGACCCACACGGTTTTTAAACCGATGCCTTTTGATTTATCGTTGGATCTGCTCCTTGAATGTGTTGTATGATGCCCCCAATCAAAAGACAGTATGTTGAAAAATTGAAAATTGTATTGATTGAGTTTGAAATCTGTTACATCGTGAACGAAAATGATAATCTTTAGGGATAATATTTCTTCAGATGCCTGGCATTCCACAAACGATCCAACTCTTTTTGGGTTGTCAAGTTCTTCAGCTTGTAAGCTCCCGAACCGACTGGTTTGATAATCATATATGGTCCTTCCCATGAAGGGTCCAATTTCTTCTAATGGCGTGGATCTGAAGCTAAGGTATTTCTCAATACCATCTCTCCTCTTGAGTATCGACGGTTTTTTACTCGAGAATTATAATGTGACCCTATTCTCCTTTGATAATGTTGAGTTCGTGCTATTGCTTTTGTACGAACTTCATCCAACAAATCAAGGCTATCAAGTAATCCTTGTTCATTCGCTTTTTCTTCAAATTCTCTGTCCCGTAATGTTCCAGCCATTACTTCCACAGGTGCTAAAGCCTCAGATCCGTATGCCAGCTTAAAAGGAGATTCTCCTGTAGGTGTCCGAACAGTAGTTCGGTAGGCCCACAGGACATTTTGCAATTCTTCGACCCACAAGGCTTTATCAGTTTCGAGTCTTCTCTTTATTCCCTCAAGTAGTGTTCGGTTCGTAACCTCTACCTGACCATTGCTTTGGGGATATGCCACTGATGACATACGATGCTCGATCAAATAAGTTGCACAAAATTGTTCAAACTGAGGACAGTCGAATTGGGTGCCATGATCGGTCATGATTATTTTTGGCATCCCGAACCGATATATAATCGACTCGAGTACGAACTTCTCCACCTTTTTTGCAGTAATGGTTGCCAGGGCGCTAGCCTCGACCCACTTGGTGAAGTAGTCTATTGCTACTATGAGATATTCTCTTCCGCCCGACGCCTTGGTGAATTTGCCCATAATATCAATTCCCCACATCGCAAAAGGGATGGGATCTAGAATCGAAGTCATGGTTTCAGTTGGGCGTTTAGAAACCGTGGCATGGATTTGACAATTGCTACATCGGCAAACGTACTCCATAGTAGCCTGTTGGAGTTTAGGCCAGTATAAACCAAGCCTCAAAATTTTGTGTGCCAAGGCTCGACCACCCATGTGAGCACCACAAATTCCTTCATGTACTTCAGCCAGGGCTGGCTCTGATCCTTCAGGACCCAAACATCTCAGGAGGGGTCCAGAGTAAGATCTTCTGTACAGCCTCCCATTTTGCATAATGAATCGTGCCGATCGTAGTTTGGTTAATCTCACCTCTTTCGGATCCTTCGGTAATTTATCATCTCTCAGATATTCAATTATGGGATCCATCCAGTAACGCTCTGCTTCAATATAGGAAATTTCTTTTTCGTGATAACTTGGGAATGTTATCTCTTCGATGTAGACTGAAGGGTCTAAATTCTTTTCTTTGGCATTGGCTAATCGGGATAGTTCATCTGCCATTGCATTTTCTTTTCTCGGGATCTGACATACTTTCAGATTCCTAAACTCTTTCTGCAATACTTGCACAATTTCTTGATATTTCTGTAACCGGGGCTCGTTAACACCATACTCCCCCTGTACTTGGTTGACAATAAGCTGAGAGTCACTATAAATAGTTACGTCTGCTATTGCCAAAGCTTTTGACAATCTAAGTCCAGCTATTAGGGCTTCGTACTCTGCTTCATTATTACTTGCTTCGAATGCAAATCTTAGCGCATACCGAATAATGAATCCTGATGGGCTCTTCAGGAGAATTCCAGCTCCTGCCCCATCTTTGTTACTTGATCCATCCACATATACCTCCCAGACAGTGAGGATAGTGGGCTCGATAACTTCTTCTATGGGTGCAGTAGTCTCTACTACAAAGTCGGCTAGTGCTTGAGCTTTGATTGTCGTTCGAGGCTTAAAGCTTACTTGGAATTCACTGAGTTCAACCGACCATACCACCATTCGTCCGAATAAATCAGGTTTACGAAGAACTTTACTAAGAGGAAAAGTAGTAAATACCTCGATGGAATGAGCTTGAAAATATGGCCGTAGTTTTCTAGCTGCTATCATAAGAGCTAGAGTCTGCTTCTCAATCTGAGAATATCGAGTTTCCGCGTCCAGTAATACGTGACT
Source organism: Hakea prostrata (assembly GCF_041222555.1). Classification (NCBI taxonomy): domain Eukaryota; kingdom Viridiplantae; phylum Streptophyta; class Magnoliopsida; order Proteales; family Proteaceae; genus Hakea; species Hakea prostrata. Next base: position 56,635,515 of record NC_142600.1, on the reverse strand, counting down.
GACATAATATATTGGCCATTGCTTCTTATCCTTTTCCCGAAGCAGAACTACACTTACCGCTGAAGGTGATGCTGCTAAATATATCTGCAAAATTTCCCCCTTCTCGGGTCGAGATAATAGTGGTGATTTCTAGTGTCTCCTTCAGTTCCTCGAAAGCTTTCTGACACTCTTCAGTCCATTTTTCCTCCTTGCTTCCCCTCAAGTCTTTGAGAGCTTTGAAAAAAGGTAAACACTTTTCTCCTGATTGTGAGATGAAACGGTTCAAAGCGACTACTCTCCCTGTTAAGCCTTGTACATCTTGAACAGTTTTGGGGGCCTCCATGTCAATTAAGGCCTGTATTTTGGCTGGATTAGCCTCAATACCCCTTTGTGATACCATGAAGCCCAAAAATTTGCCCAACGAGACTCCGAAGGCACATTTCTTTGGATTCAGCTTCATCTGGTATTTGCGTAGTACTGAAAATACCTCCTTTAAATCTTCAATATGTCTCGCTCTTGCAATGCTTTTTACTAGCATATCGTTAACATAAGCTTCAACATTTTTCCTGATCAAATCCTTGAAAATTTTGTTGATAGTTCTTTGGTAAGTAGCCCCTGCATTCTTCAAGCCAAAAGGCATGACTTTATAATAAAAACTTTCACGATCAGTCATGAAAGCCGTAAACTTTTTGTCCTCCTTATTCATGAGGATTTGATTATACCCTGAGTAAGCATCCATGAAATTCAAAGTTTCATATCCTGTAGTTGCATCTATCAACAGATCAATCCTAGGCAACGGGTAACAATCTTTAGGGCAAGCCTTGTTGAGGTCTGTGTAATCTGTACACATTCTCCACTTCCCGTTTGCCTTTTTGACCATCACGACGTTGGCCAGCCAAACGGGGCATTCAATTGGTTCGATGAAACCAGAACTCTTCAGCTTCTCTACCTCGCCTCGAACGGCTTCATATTTTTCCATGGAGAAATTTCTCCTTCGTTGGATAACTGGTTTCACCTTGGGATCTAGCCAAAGTTTGTGTTTTGCGACTTGCCTATCGATTCCTGACATATCATCTGCAGACCATGCGAACACGTTACTATTTTGCTAAAGAAAAGACTTTAACTCCCCTTTGAATTCTTCCAGCTGCTCAGATCCAATATAAGTAACTCTTTTTTCATCACTGGGATACAACTGGATTAGCTCCAATTTTTCTACTGGCTTGGGCCTTTGCATTTCTGCTTCATCCCGATCATCTAGTACTTCAATCGGCAAAGCCGTTGTCTTTCTTGGCCCTTCCTTATTTTTTAGATATGCAACATAACATTGCCGAGAAATCTCTGGTTAGATGAAACTTGACCGACTCCCATATCAATCGGGAATTTTACTTTAAGGTGCTTCGTTGAAACGATAGCACCTAACTTCGACAACGACGGTCTCCCAAGAATCACATTGTAAGCAGGGAGATCCCGGACCACCAAGAAATTTACCCGAATAGTAGATTCCTTTGGGAAGCTTCCAATTGATAGGTCCAACTGGATCGATCCCTCCGCAACTATAGATGATCTTGCAAAGCCATATAGATGTGTGGATGATGGCTCCATCAAGTTTTCACCCACCTTAAGTTTTTGATAAGCTGCATAAGATAAATGATCTGCAGTAGATCTGGTGTCAACTAACACCCTGTGTACTTTGTGGCGTGCGATCTCTACCTTGATGACTATGGCATCATCATGAGGCAGACAAACGCTTCTCTCATCTTCTTCTCCAAAGGTGATCGAACCCTCACCATTTGGTCTTTTACGCTTCTGCGTCTCTCCAGTTTCAACAAATTTTGATTTTGCTTTCAGCCTCCGGAGTGATTCAGGCTTGGGACCACCGAAGATTGTAAGGATCGGTGATCGAGTAGCATCAATTACCTCCTTATCCTTCTTAGATTTAGGAGCCTCCTTCGGTTGATCTGGGCTAACCGAACAGTCCCTTCTTACAGCTGTATCGCGTGGTTCCTCTCACCTTCTACTGACGAAGCTAGACAAATGTCCCTGGGATATCAATCTCTCGATATCCGCCTTTAAATGCCTACAATCATTGGTATAATGACCGTAATCTTTATGGAAACGGCAATATTTTTCTCGATCCTGCTCCCCTGGTTTTGAAGGAATCTTCGGAGGCCACTTCAAGATATTTTGCCTCTTGATAATGTTCAGAATATCAGCCCGAGGAGTATTTAATGAAGTATACTCACTTTTGTCGGGAGATCTCTGCCGCCACGCCTGATAAGGCTTTCCAACTCGATCACGAATGTTCTGCTTGGGCTTCTGCTTGTTCTCAGGAGCCTTTTGTTCTTTTGCAGAGACTTTATTGTCTCCCTGGCATGTGTCCAAGATTTCCGTGACTTCTGCTTGCTTTTAGCATCTCTGTACCAGCTCAGCATAAGTTTTGGGCATATCTTGAAGTAATAACTCCAAGAGTCTTCGATTAGTGAGTCTAGTGAACAAGGCAGTTTTAGCTACTTGCTCATCTAGATTCTCTATCTCCATTGTTACTCTGTTGAACCTTTTCAGGTATTCCCGATTGATTCATTCTTCCCTTGTCTAATAGTAAACAAGGTTTCTTCAGTCTTCTTGATTTGAATTCCACTCTAGAAACGCCCTATGAATTTGCGTGCCAACTCGTAGAAATTCATGACCCTCCCTGATGGAAGGTTCGAGAACCATTTCTGTGCCGCTCCAGTTAAAGATGAACCAAAGACCCCGGAGAGAATTTCATCAGAATTACCCGCAACTGCCATAATTTGTTGATAATAACCGATGTGGGCCATAGGATCTCCGGAGCCGTCGAATGTAGAAAAAGTTGGTAGATGGGAGTTGTGAGGAAACTGGTATTCGGCAATGGGCTCGAAAAATGGAGTTTTTCGAATAACTGAATAGATATCATCAGTTATCTTACCTTTTGCCAATTGCCCGAGCTTCTGATTGATATTAGCCAGTTCCTGACCAATGTGCGTCGATTGATCTTCAGCAACACGATCATGACCCCGAACAACGTAATCATTATCTCGAACAACGTGATCATCTCGAACAGCTCGATCATCACGAACAGCTCGATCATCACGAACAACTCTATCATCCCGAACAGCATGATCATCACGAACAGCTCGATCATCACGAACAACTCATCTCATAATTGGTGAGTGAGTTCTCACTCCGGTAACCAACCTTGTATTTGAATCTGTAGTACTCCCTTGTGGTTCATCGAACCGATCATCACGTCTAGGGAGATTTTCAGTTCTCCTAGGTATTCGGTCTTCTTCATGGAAGTTTTGACCGACATTTTGTTCGTCGATTATTCTCCGCTGCGATGCACGCCTTCCCGTATCATGACGATCAGGCTCTGGTGGTATCACCACCTGTCTGGTCAGTCACGGAGTGCCTGACTTACGTCCAACATCTGGAGTTTTAGTTGATCCAGTTGATACTGGAGTGTCTCTAGAGGATTATTACCTCCTTGACCGCCATCTACCTCGAGCGGCCGACTACTTCCCTGGGGAATATCTGGATTGTTTACTCCAGGAATTTGAATACCAGCATCCCGCTGTGCAGCAGCGGCTGCTGCTGCCGCCGATCTAGTCACCATAGCTTTCTAAAACGTTCACACAGACGGCGCCAAATGATTCGTCCAAAATCTGCTCAGCCCTTAGATCTCCTAAGAATGACCTGCAAAACAAAGCGTCAGATGTGGCTCGACTGCTGGGGTCGGGAGTCCACCTCTGAAGGCTAAGTCAGTTGATGAACTTAATCACAAACGGCTCTGCTAGAACACAGAGCTAAGGAATGAATAATTGGAATACGATTCAGATAGTAAGCATCTGAGTGTTCACATTCAAGTGTGTGTATCTAGATCCTCCTCCCTTGTGGGGAGGCGATGTTTATATAGAATGTACCTTCGAATCTCCTTCGTTGGATGTATATGAGCCTTCTTCGAATAGCCGTTGGATCTCAACAGATAGATCTGTTGAGTGATAGACTTCTACTAGTTTGGACTAGCAGATGACTCCTAGGATAATCCGATCGTTATCTGATGATTATCCTTTGAAAAGTGATAAGTGACAGCCGCCCAATTCTGCCTGCCGCCATTAGGTTAATTAACCTCCTCCATAGGTATTGGATTAGGGTGTGCCTGTAGCTGATTTAGTTTTCTTCCTCAGCAAGCTACCTCCTGAACCCGACTCGTTTGGAAACGAGTCGATTCCCTTCGCCTAGACCGGAGTCAAAGGTCGAACCATGAATGAACCAAGTTTGATCATATTTTCTCCGTATCACACATAAACTATATCACGTTCAATCCATATTTGCATAAATCATAATCGAACTAACTGAAAGGTTGAAATTATAAAATCAACTTTTGAAAAGAAAAGAGAAAAAAAAAAAAAGAATTCCAAAGGCTAGCCGAATAAAAATTTGAACATTGGGCGAGAAGCAAGTTTCCGGGATGTAATAGTTGCTGTGTTTGTTAATGTATTCTCTCCGCTCTTATTTTCCCCTCTTTTTGTTAAATAAAATGACTTGTTTAGCCAAAAAAAATAAAAACCGAATAAAAATCCAAGACTGTTTTTTGTATCAATTTTTATTTCATTTTTCTTCTATCAAAAGAAATCAATACTAAAAGCACTTTTTGATCAAAAATGAAATTTTATTTAGTAATTGTTGTCGAGAAAAAATTATGAAGGGAAAAATATGTTTTTATAAGTGAATAATTATAATTCACTATCCATCTTGCCCCAATGAGTGATCTTTCGAGTTTTCAGGAGATCCGAAAAAACCCATTCTAATAATTCCATATTCCAATCCGCTTTTTATTTATGTTGGGCTTTCTCTTATCAATGAAGTCATTATAAATGATGTTTTGTAAGGAATTGTTGTTTAGAGTTTGGAATTTGTTTTAGGTGTTGTCATATCAATGAAGTCATATATGCTTGTGTTGTGGTTGACTAATTTTTTTTATTTCAACAACCTAGAACACCAAATAATCAAAGTGACGTACTGAAAGATAAACAGTTAATTGCATTTGTTTCCTATCGATTTGCATGCTTAATTATGCTAACATATGTTTATTGATATAGGAAGGAATTGCAATTGATAATGGCCGTGTGGGTAAGTGGTCAACAAGACAATGTCTTGAAGCACTCAAACTTGCTAGATTTCAGATGACTACCATAGACGATTTGCTATTAATCAGTATTTTCATTTAAAGTTGAATAAGGTAGATGATTTGACTGACGTATGATCTTTTCGAACCAAAAGATTGTATGGGAGAAGGATCTTGGTATGGATTCACCTCTTCTTTGGTATATACCATTGGACACAAGCCACCTTTCACTTAGTAGCATCCAATTAATAGCTCCACTGATAAAAAAGCAAATGTCCATTGATGTACGAGTGATCTCCAAGACTTTAGAACATGATATATCAATTAATGACTTCAAAATTCATAAAATAAAATGATATTTAATATGATTATTTTTTCAAATTTACATTTGTTTGAATTTTTTTTTTTTTAATTTCCCCCCATATATTTCTATGTGCATTTGCACGTGCGATTTTTACTAGTATATATATTTGTATTATTGCTTTAATTTACCTATATTTTGTTCCGAAAAAAAATATCATTATCAACAATTTACCTTTTTTTAAAATATGTGTGGCAAAACAACATTAGTGCTTCCCCAACGTGAAGGTTATCTGGCTTTCATTATTCGACCCAACTAATATTGAATCCTGGGTCCGCCCCTGAAAGTACGTTCAAGTAATATTGCTAATGTAAAGATTCGAGTGTGGAACGTTATTGCCGAAGGAAGATTTTCTGCGATTACCTTGCTCATGATGTTTTTCATGCTTCCAACCAATATGCTTTGAAGCACATCATATGAAAATTTCAGCGAGCAATCATTTGATCTCTCACATCCTTTTATTTTAGCGATTTAGACTCAAAACTACTAAGTTTTGTAGCTTTGGTTGGTTACTGCTTTGTTCCTTTGTTTGCTTGGAAGAGTGCACGAGTCTGAGACTAAATGATGGGGTTTCTCCATGATGAACAAATCAAAGACAATGAGGCCCATTTAATTCCATTATGTTATCATGACAACAAATCGAGGCATTTGTCTGAGAGGAAGCCTTCACTTCTTATCTATTTTGGATTTTCATTTATTCATCTGGGTTTGTTTTTATTGGTTGAAACACATTCTCACTCTTTGTCCCCGAGATTGTTGATTGAAACAAATAGATTATTCACTCTTCTATTTCATTCTTTTGAATTTTGTTTTTCCAACTCCAAGTACTCTATTGGGATTTTCTTTTTGATGCTCCACAGTCTTTCTATTTTTCTAGATAATTTCATGATTAGCATAATAAGGTTGGACATAATCCATGGCCAATAATCAAACATATAAGTTTTACTTACATTAGTACTTTGTGTAACCTCAAAATAAAAAGGGAGGTGGTCGGTGAGATAGGGTAAATATAGCAAGCTTAAGGAACACACTTCACCTTATTTTGAGAATTTTATAGTATTGTACTAATAATTATCTCATTAATTATTGTATAATTGAAAAGAATCATTGAAGAAGTACTTCTTGAGGTAGAGAAAAATACTTGGAATTCACATATAAAAAGTTATTTATTGCTCTCCAAACATAATTAGCTTCTCAAATCTCACCGTCCCCCCCCAAAAAAAGAAGGCTTCTCAAATACTAATTTGAACTTTTCTCTCGCCTAATATTATCTCTCATCTACAAAATTCTTCCAAATTCATTCTTCTCTCTCTTATGTAGTTATGTGCATTTGCATGTATCAGTGTTTACTAGTATATATATATATATATATTTCGATTTTACAAAAAAGAAATATATGCATATACACTTTGATAATGCCAACAATTTCTCTTGCCTTTTTGTAATCCCTTCTCTCTTTATGCGTTTGGACCCACCAACATAATGCCTTATTGGTGGAAAAAAAAAGTTTGATTGATGCAAAGAAAAAGTTTAATGGGAACTGCAAAAACATAATGCCTTATTGGGATTCCATTGATTAGTGACTGGTGCTTGGGTTTGGGTTTGGGTTTGGGCTCAGTGTATCTAAAAGAAGCAGGCCCAATAGGGGCTCCAATATTTTGACATTTTATTTTCTCTGTTATAAACAAATCTCAAGATCCAACTATATATAAAATCTCCACGAGAAAGAAAAAGCCAAAAAAGGGCCATGTGTTTATCCCCTTGTCTTTTTCCTCCCTTTCTGATTAAAGGTCTCACGTTACTATAAGAAGAGTGGACGGGTTGAGTTTATTAATTAAATCGTTGACTATGTAAAATTCAACTATTTCAACTATAAAAGAAAATTTGACTTTGAAGTAGTGGAAACGCATAGATATTTTTTTGCCCAATTGTACTTTGAGTTTTGGATATGCCAATAATGGAGCCCCAGATTCTCTGACTTTATAAACAATCTTCGCTACTTTTTATCCTAATGCTTTTTTGGGGACCATGTCTCCCAAGTATGCTGAGATAGCTGACCACAATTAGATGGTATTTGACAGTGAGTCTCCTACCTAGAGAAGAAAAAAATAAAATTTTATTTTTATTATTTATATTTTTATAATGTCTGTTTAAGTTGGATTTAAATTTTTGATTGTCCATTTAAGTGAGAAAATTTTAAACTGTCCATAATTCATTTTTTCAAAATTCCAAATTATCTATGGTTAATTTTTCGTGTTTTGATTGTTATTTTTCAAATTTAATGGGTCAACTAACCAAAACACCTCTCGAATTGTCAAATTACTAAAATGCCCTCTCATTCACTGGGTGACCCAATCCCTAATCTCATCTTCTTCCTATACCTAGTCGGAACCTTACCACAGCTAACAACCATTACCCCTCCGTTGTCGGAATCACCCACGTTTGTGAGAGAGAGAGAGAGAGAGAGAGAGAGAGAGAGAGAGAGAGAGATAGGCGAAAGAAGTAGAAAAGGGAGAGAAGAGCAGCTTGCAGAGGAGTACTTAGCGTAAAAGAAGAAAACACCTTTCTTATACGATCTTGTGATCTCCCACGCCCTTGAATGGCCTTCTCTTACCATTCAATGGCTTCCTACGCCATCCAACTCAAGCTCCAATAATACTACATCACCTTTCGCCGCCCACAAACTCATCCTCATAACCCATACCTTTGATGAAGCCACTAACTTTTGTTGGCCAAAATTGATAGACATATTTATTTCATGCACTTATTTTCACAAACTTTCTATAATAAATGATTTTCATTTACTTATGCTTAGAGAGCATATTCCAACTTCCTTATGATCGCCGACACACCTCCCTATTTCTCAACACAATAGTATCGTTGAACCCTCTTCCTCCAATCCTTCCGCCATTCCTAGTGCTAGTATTTCATTTCTTCCATTTCATATTGTTTCAACTGTTAAAGCACACGACCTATTGTTTCATCATTGGTTGTTATGTATGTTATGCAGGTGGAGATAACAAAAGAGATAAATGTTGATGGGGAAGTTAATCCTGCTCGATACATGCCCAAAAATTCCTTCTAACCAGACGGACGACCGTCTGGTTTGTTGACAGAAATGCATGTCACAGAAGGCCAGACGGCCTGGCCGTCTGGTCCTGACTAAGCCATAACGGCTAGTTTTTCACGGATCTTTTCTAGACGGATAACCGTCTAACCAGACGGATGTCCATCTGGGCTGAAAACAGGACAAAAATTATGTTCGTTTTCTATCCGTTGGGGATTGGGTTTAGGTACTCAAAGGTGCTCTATATAAGCCCAATTCACCTCATTTGAGAGGGTTGAACTCCACCCTTGATCAACTACTCCCCAAAGTGATCTCAAGCTCTCAAATCACAAAAAAACAATTGTGCTTTGCCTCTCATCTTCACTCAACCTTGAAGAACAATACCAAGGTACTAAGTAAGCTTGTGAAAGTCAAGCTTGAGGTGATTGAAGGCGTCGGTGGTGCATACATTTCCATTTGAGCATACAACTCACATTACATCACACTCACACAAGAGGTAAAGTGTCATACCTCTTGTAAGGTAATACCACTCTCTTGTAAACTGTTTCAATTCTAGTATAGGTATATTAGAATTGGTCTTTGGGTGCTCTTGCCCGTTAACAAAGATTGATTGGGTGCTCTTGCCTGTAAACAAAGATTGTGAAGGGTGCTCTTGCCTTACTTGGTAAACAAAGGTTGTAAAGGGTAATCTTGCCTCGTAACAAAGATTATTGTAAGGATTTGATCTCTACCCATTATATTAAAAGTAAATCATTAGTGGAATACTCTCTTGAGGCCAAGAGAGGAGTGGACGTAGACTTGTATAGTCGAACCACTATAAATCTTGTGTTGTGGTTGTTTGCTATTGTTTAAATTCAGTTGAATTTTCAATTTACCTTGTATTCCAGCACAAACCGAAAAATTGGGACAATCCACTAGTTGCAACCTAATCACCCCCTTTAGGTTGTACCAACAAAAACCATTAATCCCAAATTTCTCGCCCGGTGCACCTCCTGCCTATATCAACAGTTGTTCGCTTAATCGTCTTCCTCGACCGACTTAGTCAGAGCATTGACAAACACTACCATATGTTCGCAGGAAGTAAAAACATTGTTCCAACATTCAAGGGAAAGGCCTTTAAACGTTGACACCCCACTGCTTCTTTGAAAAGATAGGACTTCAATTCCATAAAATGGTTAGTGGTACAATGTAAGATTATTATACCCTTGTGTATAGTGGGATGAAAATGCCTCATCTATCCTTCTCCACTAGCCTTGTTCTCCAACAAGTCTTCACATTTCCTTCTCACCACAACCTTTTTCTCTTTCTTCGTTTGTTCATAAGGATATTTAGGTAATTCCATTCAACTCAAAAGACGTAGTTTTGGAATTAAAAAAAAAATAATGATGGTTTAACAACATCCAATAACAGATTGGACTAATATGTCCAATGAAAGTCCACCTTTAGGGTGTCTCTGCATTTTAGAGACAAAATGAGGTGTCATTAATGTTTAAAGGCCTCTATTTTGGTGTGCAAGAGCAATTTGCATTTACCATTATAGGTTGGAAATACTTAGTGCCAGTGAACTTCTTAAATTAATTATGAATAATGATTGGAAGACGGGTTAATTCAATTTTGTTTGATTTGATGAAGCTTGTAATTCAGGGTTTATGTGTACAATATGATCGTAAGCACGTCACTAACATGCCATGCCAGTCTTCAGGCAAAAAGAAGATATTAGAAAAGTGATCGTCGTCCATATTCGGATATTCTCACAGACTCATGCATTTTTTTTCATTATCTTTTATTCTTTGTCAATTTTTTGTTTTAATTTACTTGTTTGGGACTCCAATATGCATTTGACAGTTGGAAGTATCCCGACTTCTTGGTGAAGAAATTAGCCCATTGGCCAAGAATTTCTTTTGTTGTTCAACTTTGGAATATCTTAGTATACTCACATCGACATATAATTAACTCTCTTCAAGCTTTTCTCAAAATTTTCTTGGTAAATGGCAAAAATCTTCCGAGGATCAATTTAATAGAGTCCACTCGTAAGACATTTAGATCACTTACAATCAAATCCCTACATGAAAAACCAATTTCTTCAATGGTGATCGTGTACATAACATCTGAAAATGTCCAAGGATTTCAATCTCTTGATGTCCAAAATTCATGGATTTACATCTTTTACGATCCATTTTCCTTTTCAAAGTGTAAGAGTTTTATACATAGAAGATGAGGGTATTATATATACCATCTGCAAAGGTCAAACCCATAACTTTTTCACTAAGAAGTATGAGTCATTACCATTCTCCGATCCATTTTCACTGCTATATCTTGTAATTAGTATCCAGGAATATGGCACTTGGCATTTATTTAACCAAATGTCACAATTAAAACCCAACTATAAATTTGAATCTAATGAATTCCTAAAATTTCTCTCAATTTTGTCCTTTCTCTTTTCTTGGCAATTAATTTTAGGAATTTAACAAATTCAATTTCTAATTGGGTTCTAACCGTGTCGATTAAATAATTAATTACCACATACCACAATCCCGGATACTAATTATAGGAAATCGTAGGGTGTGAACTATAGAGTATGTAGATCTATCATCAGACTCAAAAGTATAAATAATAGAATCCATATGACGTGCGGTTTCCTTCACACTTTATGTCATGTTTCAAACTGCCAAGTGCCAACTACTATAGTGATGGATATTGAAAAATCTATGCGTAACATCTATTGGTCTAATGGAGACAAACAACATATTCACACTGTGGATTGGAGAACGATCTGTGCTCCAAAATCTGAAGGTGTAATCAATATTCAAAACCTTCAAGCTTTCAACCTAGCATTTTTGTCTCGGAAGGCATGGGAACCTTTTCATTAACCTAATTCCTCCGGGGGTAGCTTATGATGCACAAATACTGCCGGCACCTCCCATTCCTAGAAGTTACACCACACTCTGCAAATTCCTGGGGATGGAAGTCCATTCTTATGGGTAGAGAGCTGCTTAAAAAGGATTTATTTTATCAAGTAGGGAATGATAATCTCATCAATCCTTGGACTTCAAATTGGATCCCTAATACTATGCAGGATGTGGGATGCTTTCCTTTTGCTTCAATGGGCCCCTCTACTGTTGCTTAGTTAATTGATCAGCGTACCCATACATGGAATCGTGATATCCTTCGAGCTTGGTGGTCTCGGCCCATCGTAGATAAAATTCTGACCATTCAGATTCCACAGATAGATTTACCTGATCACATCATTTGGCAATGGACATCATCAGGACTCTTCACAGTAAAATCGGCAAATCATCTTGCTTGCTCTCAATTGTATCCGCAAAGGCCTCCATCTGAAATACTATCCTATGGCTGAAACTTTGGAGACTTTTGCTTCACCCACGAGCCACTCATTTTCTATGGAAGTTATTGCATCAAAAGCTTCCTGTTGCTTGTGCTCTGAGGATTGTTTGCTCTGTGGTGCTCAGGAATCCAATCCTGATCACATTTTCATTCATTGTCAATTTGCAAGACATCTCTGGGGTGAATTGCATCTTCATGACTTGCTCTCTGCTAGCACCGTTAGAGAAACAATTATTCAGCTCCTCAACACCCCTCCGAGCAAGGATTCCGATGCAAAGCTTCTAAAGTCTCTGATTGCATTATGGCTATTATGGAAGGCTTATACGGTGAATATTTCCGACAATTGCATCCCTCAACACTCTCAACTTAGTTTCCTGATTTGGAAGGGATTACAGATTTACAGTACTAAGGCGGTTCCCTTGATGGACTCAAACTTACCACAGACAAACATTAAATGGGTAAGACCTTATCCTAATACTATCAAAATCAATGTAGATGACTCCTTTTGAAGGAAAGAAAACTTGCTCGTTTTGGTGGTATTGCACGCGATTGTCAAGGGAAAATGATCTTTAGCTTTGGAAGTGGTTCTTCAGCCCATGAAGTTCTAATTCTAGAAGCACTGGCTATGCGCAAAGCTTTACAATGGGCAAAAGACTTCAATTTGTCCTTTGTAACCATGGAAAGTGACAACCAAACACTCATCTCCGTCCTGCATAAAAATCTATCGGAAGTCCCTTGGAAGATATTTCTTATTATTTCTGACATTCGACGGATGGTGGATACTTTTGAAAATATTTCCATCACTCATGTGCTTATGGAAATTAACTAGTTGCTGATGCTTTGGCCAAAGAAGGGGCAGTGAACCAGGAAACATTTTTACATGTTCAGACTCCCCCTCCCTATGTTAGATGGTTAATGTTGTATGATCTTTTCTCTTTAGGTTGTAATCGTGGCTTTTCTTTTTAATAAAGTATTCCATTTTGCACAAAAAAAAAATTTGACGTGCGGTTTCGAGGGCCTTGTACTTGTACTACAAAGTGTTAGGTGGACCGTACTATTTTAGTATTACAATTTATGCATTTTTTTTTTTATTTAATTTGTCTGTGGTCAAAGGTTGACCCCTTCTTATAATATATGATACAAAGACGTGAAGATAACACAATCTTCGACCCTATAGATGGAGATGATCTAAATCCAAGCATTCTGTCAATCCTTATGGAGCATTGGATGATTATAATAAGTTCGGTGGGCAATGAAGAAGAGCCCTCCTCAATATATTATTAAACTAGTGGGATTACTTTGGACAATTAATCACATGGATTAATTACCGACCAACAGAGAAATTAGGCATTTAAACCAACCAAAACCCAGATGATTAATTGACTTTTAAGTATTCCCAAAAGATTAGAATATGTAAAGCTAGATATGTTAATCACTTTAAGGGATGGACCCCGTTTGGCTCTAAATGGAATCGTGTTTGCTTCAATTGCTTGGGCATTAAGGGTTACTCAAGTCAATTTTTTACTTTAATTGAAGCTCCTAATGAGACTTTGGCACTCAACTACTTTGGTTTATTTTTTATATATATAGGGCCTCTTGAGCTGACCAAAATCTGTCTTCTCTCTACTGAAGATGCTTGTTTGACAAGTTTGCCTCACCTCCTAAGGTTTGCAATGGTCACGGTACGTTGTCTTGAAAGCTCTAGTTCTTTCTTTTTTATATTTCAGTGTGTTATTTTTGTGTAGAGCCATGCTAATCTTCTCTTTATCGTTTCATTTTATTAAATGTTTCTAAAGAGACTCTTCTTTCTCTTTTGCTACTTTAACTTCATTTGATTCACATGAAATTTTACTATTTTCCATTTGGAAATTCAACATGCAAGAGAACTCACAAGTTGGAACCTGGATACGAATCCTTGAGATGATAATGCCTCTATTCTTAATGATGATAACAAAGTCACTTTTTGCCTGGGAATTCTGAGGTTAGTCTATTCCTATATATCACTCGAAGTCTTTAAATGATCATGGTCGAGCAGAAATCTTAGGAGGGATCTTCATATCTTTGCTTCTTGTCAGTAATTAGATGATTAATTAGGCAAAGTTACCTTGTTTCTGTTATCAATTTTGATTTGATAGAGGAGAAGCTGAAGGTTACCTTAGCTTGGCATTATTACCACTGTAATGACGCATAAGAGAATAGATCAATCACACCCCTAACCCATCCTTCTAGATTGATGTGCAATGCGTAAGAGATTTTCCCTGGGATGTTTCAGCCGAACCAGGATCCAGTTGCTATACCAGCTCCCAACTTGCATCACATATCTTGGGTAATAGATCAAAAGCACTAGCAGGGTAAAAGCAAAAGCAAAAAATACTTCTAAGTGATAACACTATATACATATTTAGTCAAGTTTTCTGATGTGTACATAGAAACAACTAAAAGCTTGAGGAGTCACTACATATAGGGTTCTATCCCTCAAAATACAACAAAAGTTGATTCAAGGGATATATAATCATTCTTCTCTAGTCTCTCCTCCTTCTCCTAGAGTGTCTCCTCCGCCGTAACGGCTTGCTTTTCTAGTGAAGGTTATGTTCATATATATCTATACTCGAAATGGAAGGGAGAACAATCCTTACCTGGATTCGCTTATCTCAATATAGAATAACTGCAACAGAAATAAATTGGATCCACGTCCTCGATCCTCCATGAAATTGTCACCGGTTTAATTCCACAATCACAAGAAAATGGAATGTATTCTACAACCCAAATGCCATGTGAATGGAAGAAAGTAAAGACCAAGGCTAAGGAGAAGATGTCCACGAAGAACTTCTCCTTTCTACGTTTCTTGGAGAGAGGGAAAGAGAGAAAGAGAGCCGCCTTTCTTAGAAATTTCACGAATGCGTAATGTGATCACACAAGTGATGTGGTGGTTATCAAAATATATAACCCTATATTTTATAACTGTCTAAAAGTGAGTTTTCAATTTTTCCCTTGGGAATATTATAATTAATTAATAAATGCCAACATCTCCCACTTGCATTAGGGCAAGTGTTAATCTCTTTGTCACAGTGTATCCCAGACATACATATATATCCCAGATATACACATTCGATCTCTCTATCACAGTGTGTCCCAGACACCAACATCCACAAATCATACTGGCAAATGGGTCTCTCTCAACACTAAATAGGTCGTCACCCGAGTTTCTTTATTGTCATCACCCTAGCGCCACATAAAGTACTCGCACCTAGCTTCTATATGCAACATGAATAGTGGGAACATTCATGTCGATTCTCTTCACATAAGAGAAACTCATCTTGATTCCAAGGCAAGGCAACATCATGATTATGAATTGACCTACACAAAGTCATTCACAATCCGTCTCATCTCTACTCATCTCCAAAGTGCCAGAGGCGAATGCTTGTGTGAGTGAACCATTCTCATGCCTATTGACATATCACGTTATATGCTAGAAGAACACAATCACATAGAAAGTGAAAAAGAAAATAAATGTTGGAATGAACTCATGTTACTCAATAATAAGAAAGTTTCAGTACAAAAATAAGTCACAATTTACTCAAGCCAAAGGACTTTACATGAGAAATAAAAACATCCTTGGCTATAGGTTTGGTAAGAGGGTCAACTACCATCTGACTAGTAGATTTGTGCTTAAGTACAACTTTCTTCCTTGCTACAATGTCTTTAACAAAATGATATCTCACTTGTATATGTTTGGTCTTCCTATGATACTTGTGGTCCTTGACATAACTAAGAGTTGTTGTACTATCACAGAAGAGAAGAGCAGGCTCTTTGGATGTCAACACAAATCCAGTATGTTGTAGGAATATCCTCAACGAAACAGCCTCTTGTACCGCAGCTGAGCATGCCACATACTCTGCTTCCATAGTCGACAGTGATATACAAGTCTGCTTCTTGTTTCACCACGAAATGGCCCCTCCATTCAGCAAGAAAGCATATCCAGAGGTTGATTTGTGCTCATTAATGTCTCCAGCCCAGTCGGCATCGCTACAACCAACCAATCGCAAATCTGATCCTTGGTAACACAACATGTAGTTACTCGTTCCTCTGAGATATCTCAATATCCTCTTGACTGGCTTTCAGTGCTCTATGCTTGGGTTTGATTGGTACCGACTAATCAAACCCACTGCATAACAAATATCAGGCCTAGTACACATCATAGCTTACATAAGGCTACCCACTGCACTGGAATATGAAACTCTTTCCATCTTGGTTTTCTCCTCTAGAGTCTTAAGACCCCTATCAAGGCTCAAATGCAAACCCTTCTCCACTGGAGTATCTATTGATTTGCAGTTGTGCATCTGGTATCTGGTCAATACACTGTCAATATAGGTCTTTTGAGATAAACCCAGTAATCTCTTTTGCCTATTTCTGACAATCTTGACACCAAGCACATAGCTTGCGTCACCCATGTCCTTTATATCAAATACGGAGGACAACCATTTCTTAATGGTTTCCAATAGCTCCTTGCTATTGCTAGCCATGAGTATGTCATCTACGTACAATGTTAGAATGGCATAATTACCACCAGATCTGTTGGTGTAAACACACTGGTCTCCCTCAAGCATGGAAAAACCATTTTCCATCATAGCTCGGTGGTAGCGCACATTCCACTATCTAGATGCTTGCTTTAAGCCATATATGGACTTATTGACCTTGCACACTTTGCGCTCTCGTCCATTAGCTTCAATGCCTTGAGGTTGATCCATATAGATCTCTTCCTCAAGTCCTCCATTGAGAAAAGTAGTCTTTACATCCATTTGATAAACCTCCAAGTCCAACTGAGCAACAATGGCTAATATGAGGCGGATGGAGGCAAACCTAACCACAGAGGACAAAGTTTCCTTATCATCAACGCTCTCTCATTAGGTGTAGCCCTTAGCCACTAAACGAGCCTTGAATCTCTCAATAGATCCATCCGCCTTTCTCTTGATCTTGAGAACCCACTTGTTCCCAATTTTTCCGCCCAGCGATAAGTCAACACCGTCCAGACACGATTAACTTTCATCGACTCTAACTCTTCCTCTATCGTTTTCAACCATTCCTTTGAGCTTGTCCTCGCAAGAGCTTCCTGCACGCTCTACGATTCATGCTTATCGATTGGAGTCATCTCACAGTCAGTCTCGTTAGGAGTTACCATGTAGGCTTCATCCTCTATATCGAAGTGTCGACGAGGAACTAGCCCATGCTCACTACGGTGCAAGTGCATGTTAGATTGCTCACCCTCTGATGGAGCTATCACATTTGCACTCTCACTCCCACTTGGATCTTCTGGATGAACCCCAGATTCATTATCCAGAATGTGAATCCCTGGAGTGACAAGATCACTATCTTGTATCTTAAAGAATTTCGATGATTCTTTGCTAACTCCTGCAAAAGATGGAAAATCATTTTCCAAGAATGTTGCATCCCTGGACTCAAGTTTCGTTCTCCTCTTACTCTCATCTAGCCCAATAAAGACATGGCCCTTCGAGAGTTCAGAATATTTTGCAAAGATACACTTTCTTCCTCTAGGTCCAAGCTTCCCATATTGGTGAGAGGTAGAGTGAACATATGCTGCACATCCCCATGCGTGCAAGTAACTCAAATGTGGCTTCCTTTCAGTCCACAACTCATATGGTGTGGAAGGAACTAATTTGGTTGGAATCTTGTTGAGGATATAGGCCGCAGTCAGCAAAGCATCTCCCCAATAAGAGATTGGCATATTTGCCTGCGCCATCATGGATCTCACCATGTCTATCAAGGTTCTATTCCTCCTCTCAGCAACCCCATTTTGCTGTGGAGTCCCTGGAATGGTAAGTTGCCTAGATATCCCCTTTTCATCGCACAACCCTTTGAACATATCAAAAAGATACTCTCTACCTCTATTCGTTCTAAGAGTTTTTGTCACACCCTGCCCGCCGGCCTTGGTTACCCGCCCGACAACCTGTGGGTGCGATTTGTCACAAGATCCACGGCTTTAGTCTATCAATAATAATAAATACAAATACATGTAACCAAGAGCAAGAATAAAGCAATAATTAATAAAAATGTTACAGGAGTCCAAATACTCCAATAAATATCCAAGAAATAGCCAAAGGAAAGAATCAAGAATCAAATGTAATATCGAGTTCAGCGGAAGCAAAATAAATAAACTAAATAATCTTCTCTTTGGTTTCCTTTTCTAAATCTAAAAACTAGTTTTATAAATTAGCAAGTAAAGATGTCCTCCAATCTTTCTCCATACGATCATCAAAATCCTGGGCAATCGCCTCCGTCAGCCATCAATGGGTGCTAAAAGTGCACACAATCATCTTCAGGAGGCTTCATGCTCTGCAAGTTCATGTATCACTGTCTGTGCCACATCAGTTTCATACGAGAAGGCTCTTTCATACGAATCATCTCCAACTTCCGATGTTGAGCCACCATCTGTACAACTCATATAATATATACAATGAAAGGAGTGAGTTCCGATGAACTCAGTAAGGAACAAACAATTCTCATATATATGTCAATACAATCCACGAATACATATATGAAATGATATGAATGGTATGCAGAAATATGAATGCTACTAAGATCTAACTATGCAAGTCTCTAACAGCTGACATGCTTTAAGATATACACCAGACCTCCTCTGGGTAAGTCTCATCACTCTGATCCGGCAAGGACTGGTTACCTCTATAGGGATCCTGGGAGAAAAGGGAAAGTCCACACCTGGCTCTCAAACCATGGCTGGGGGTTAAGTCAACACTCTCTCACCACGACCATTGGCAATGAGTACTGGCGCATGTCGGGGTTTCTAATCCAATACAAGTCATAATGGTAACATACTATATGGAGTCCAGATACTTCCCCTATGGCACCAACCAACTCGGTTCAGTATCCTTCGCAACCTAGGAGTGAGAACCCTCACGGACTGGCTACCACTGTTGGACTCCACTCCTTAACCCTATGGTCATCCACATATTGTTGGGGCGGATGCTCTCATGACTCCTCACGACACCTGGTCCACTCCTTGGACATCCATGAACCCAACCCTAACATATGCAACCCTACCATTACATGACCAACAGTGGACCATTGAGTCTCCGCACGGACTGGTTACCGCTGTAGGATGAAACATAGTCAAATCACCATTGTCACGGGTCACCCGGCTTCAATTCCCCTACCGAAAGGGTAATAGCATGTGGGTTACCTAGCCATGCAATTCTAGACTCTCCTAGGTATGTCATCAAGTAATCATGATAGTGCTAGAGGCATCAGTGAGCATGTGTCCCATACCACAGCCCTCTAATATCTCCAACCAAGATATCCCAATGGAATACCCCTTCCGTCACAACTACACTACATCACTCTTTATCATATCATGAACAATTGTGCAATATCATATAAGATGAAGTACATCAAGGAACACCACAAACAGCAAGTATACAATAAGATTCACATGCTTTATACAATTACAGCAAGATACATGATCAAAGAATAGTAAATAGAACAGCTGAATCATCATGTATATGTAATTGCATATAAATAAGAATGCATGTCCTTACCTACAATTTAGTAGAAGTCCTCTAACTTGCAATCCAAAAACTATTATAAGACTTTTATTTGAAACAGAGAACACCTAGGCATAGGGTTACAAGAATGTATAAGAGTCAAGAGTCAAAACAATTCAAAAATCAAACCTACACAGTTATTGGAAACTAGCCGGTTGCTTGTGGCGGTTGCTTAAGTTAAGCGACCTCCACAAGCGACGCTCTTTGTTTCAGACAGTTTCCAACTCCGAAAATCAGACTTTTTATCATCCGATTTCAGTCCGTTTTGGGATGATCTTAGTCCGAATTTCAATCTTAATAGGTCTAGAACAAAGGGGTAACAAGAAACCCTAAAATTAACAAAGATTAACCACCCAAATCATTCCCCTTGATGAGATCCATCCATTAAACAAATGCGGGGATTCGTTTCTGGACAGGATTTCATCAAGAACATTGAAAAGGGAGATACAACGAATCAATTGGGTAACCACTAACAAAATGGGGATGGGTTCATATCAATTAGAGGTTAAAAAGAAGAGAATCGCAGATGGAGATCATTACCTTAACCAGAATCACCAAGAATAGAAGGGAAGAGATTCTAGATTATTGACAGCACTTCGCCCACCTTCTAGCACATTTCCACTGCCTCCTAATCGCCCAAAATAGCAATCCCAAACATAATAATGCGTTAATAGGGCGAGGGATGCTATTTATAACGAATAGGGGGAAAAATAGGGCATTTTCCCGTAAGCAAGAACCGGCGGTCGCTTAAGGCGGTCGCTTGGTTTAATCAACCGCCACTAGCAACCGCCCCCAAGCATATTGCTATACAAGGGTGCTTTGCTCAGGGGGTTGAAACCCAAACACAACCTAGCCCTAAACAACACATGGGAGAGGTCTTACCTTCATTCCGGACATCTCCAAACACCACTTTCCTTCTACCAGAGATCCAACTTCCCAGTAAGGCAGATTCTTCAACAAGAGAATTCAAATCCATGGGTTCTGGATATGGATCATGGACTTCAATCTGGACACTCCAAAAAATTAATCTGACTAGACCTTCGGGTTCTCGAACCTACAATACAGATTCCGGGTTAGAAAAACGGGGGTTGTTACAGTTTTAATCCTTTTATCTAACTGATTTTCAACTAAGCTCATGAACTTCTTAAAACATTCTAGAGCTTCTAACTTGTGAGAAATTAGATAAATGTGACCATACCGTGTATAGTCATCTATGAATGTGATGAAATAAGCCTCTCCTTTTCTAGTATGCACATTCATGGGTCCACACACATCTGAATGAATAAGTTCTAGAGGAAGAGAGGCTCTCAAAGCCTTTTTGAATGGTTTCCTAGTTGCTTTCCCTGCTAGACATGATTCACAGCTTGGCAATTCAGATAGTGAACCTTGGCCCAAACGACCTTCTCTTGCCAACCTGTTTATCCTATCTAAGCCAATATGTCCTAGTCTAGCATGCCACATATTAGAATTAATACACACAGTATCTTGGCAAACAAAAGCACTACTAGAATATAAATAATCCATTGTATCCAATACAATAAAACCATTGTGAAGAAAACCATAACCATAAATTGTATCACCTAGATACAAAACCAAAGCATTGTTCTCAAAACAACCTTCAAACCGTGTTCCATAAGAAAATTAACAGGAACAAGATTCCGCCAAATGTCTAAAGCATACAGCACATCATGGAGCATTAGCGTCCGGCCACCATGCAAAACTAATTTACATGTGCCAACACCATGAACCTCCACACTACCACATTGTTATTCTCCTACTTCCTCTTGGAACACGACAGTATTCCACGAAGCTCGAGCGTTCCCTTGTTATGTGTTATGTCACACCTGAATCAACAATCCACAAAGGACTTAATTCAGCAAGCCTAGTAGAACTTGTTACACAACAAAATGAGGTATAACACACAATACATACCTCCTGCTCAGTGCAATCATGAGCAAAATGACCAAGCTTTCGGCAATTGAAGCAAATTAAAGATGATTTCTTCTTGCTAGCACTAGTCCCCCTTGAACGCTTGGGGCCACTCTTGTTTCCGTTCCCACCTTTGTTACTCTGCTTGGAGCGCTAAGGTTGACCTTTTTCCGTCTTGTGCTTAAAGCATGCACCCTTACTAGTGCTCGCTTTAGCCGCAAGTACTTTAGTGGGAGGGGCATCAGCCAACATCCGATCCTCCTCCAGCTCAAGGTGCTTGGCAGCTTGATCAAAAGTCTTGACATCATCAACATGAGTCAAGAAGATCTTCATGTTCTCCCAAGTCTTTGGCAGTGACATGATTACTGTAGAGACTTGCTCCTCATCAGTCTTTTGGTGCCCACATGCACTCAACTCACTTATCATGTTGGACATGATGGTTATGTGCTGCCTCATGGTGTGACCCTAGCACATCTTGTAACCATCTAAAGTGAGTCCGAGCTGATGGCCTCTTATGGTGGAAGTACCTCCATATTGGAACTTCATAGCCTCCCACAAAGACTTTGCAGTCTTATGCTTCTCACGAAGCATCTGGTCATCCCTCATAGAGCTCAAGATAGTAATCCTAACCACCCTATCCTTTCTCTTCAAGGCATTGTAAAGCTCAAGGTCCCTGCGATGCTATGCAGTGGTACCTTCCTTAGGTGGGGACATGGTTTGGTTTATGGTTTCCAGCATGTTTTGCTCTTCCAGGAGATACTGCACCTTTCATTGCCAGAGGTCATAATTCCTCTCATTCAGTTTATCTCCTTTTGTGAGGTCAACAACGATGCTCTTGATAGCATCCATTTATACTAGAGACTATATATATGCAAGGATGAGTTCAACTATTGTAGCATAAAACACAACACAAGTAACAACAATTCACACAAGTATAGTCAACCTATGGGATAAGCATTTAAACCAAAAGAAATGCTAACAAACATCCAATCAAATTCTCATGCAAATCCACATAGACTTATATACTAGTTTCATTATGTGCTAGAAACATGATTAATGACCCATAATCAAAACTATTTTACTAAAATAAAAAACCCAATCATGTTTGTGCTATGAGGTGGTTTACATAGAACGTTTCTACCTCAGTAGCTCCCACTTAGCCCTATTAGGCTCTTAATGCCCACACATCACTTAGAGTGTCGGGCCACTAATGTCTAGTAAGTTAGAAACACATTATGAACTGGAAATCACTGACTCAAAATCTATCTCCCAGATGGAATTCCTTCTGACCAAACAGAAATTCCGTCTAGTCCTCTATGACTAGACTGACTTTTCATCTGGTCCATTGTGACCAGACGAACTTTCTGTCTGGTCCACTATGGACCAACGGCATCAGTGATTCTCTTTTACGAATTTTGATTCCATGGAACAGAAAAATCTGTTCTTCCTCCCAAAAAAATTGATAAAAAAAATGCATGATAAATCCAACAAACATTAAAAAAAAATCCTCATGGATTATCAATTCATGTAGTTTTTACAAAAGAAAAACACAAGGATCCTCCCACTTGGATCTAAACAAAAAATTAAGGTTTCTATCAAACCCTCGATCTCCCATGGGTTTCCATTAAACCTTGGATTC
Organism: Hakea prostrata; assembly: GCF_041222555.1. Lineage (NCBI taxonomy): Eukaryota > Viridiplantae > Streptophyta > Magnoliopsida > Proteales > Proteaceae > Hakea > Hakea prostrata. The sequence goes on along the minus strand of NC_142600.1, from coordinate 56,612,472 downwards.
TTCAATGTGGATTTCTATAAACCCTTGATCCTCCCATTGGATCCATTCAAGAAAAACAAACAATTGGGACGAACGAAGAATCGCGAGAACCTAGGCTCTGCTGCCAATGAAGGTCAAGGGAGGAGCGGCCATGCTGGGCTTTCTTCGTCCACACTTATGAGGATATAATTATTAAGATAGAAGAAACCCTTGCTTAGTGCCCCATTTCCCTGGATTTTTGTTAAATACTTGGATATGTAATTAACTTTCACTGAGTTACTCTTTAGATATGGGATTGTAACTTAACTTGATTTTACTACTTTTTCGCTGCCACTGAGAGAGTGACTTCCGCTCATTTTCTCTTTCTTATAATCATACTTATACACTTGGTATCATTTATTTCCGCACTCGATTATCTTGCTCATGTCTTATTCATGATATTGGTTATTTATTGTTTTTACCTTGATTATCATTGTTCATGATTGTGTTATCGCGTATGTGGGAGGCATGGTCCCTCGATGCTTGATCCTTGGACTGTGGATCACATACCCGGGTATGCCAAATAGGGTATCGGCTGGGTGGATGTGACAGTCCGTCTGGTCCAAACGGATGACCATCTCCCAGACGCAAAATCCGTCTAGGTCACTGTGTTCTGTCAGACCAATAGATGGACGACCGTCTGGTCCACAGTGACCAAAAAACAGCGTTTTTCTGATTTTTTCTTGAACGAAATTTTTTTCAAAAAATGAAAAAATCACGTTTTTTCACCCAAAAAATCATTTAAAAAACACATGAAAAAAAATCCAGCAATCATTATTAAACAAAAATAATTATCATGGATAATAAATTCATGCAAAAATTCCTAAGGAAAATTTACAAGGATCCTTCCATTCGGATCCAAACCCAAAACATAAGGGTTTCCAAAAACCCTATCAATTCTCCCATGGGTTTCATATTAAACCTCGGATTCTCCATGGGTTTCCATAAACCCTTGATCCTCCCATTGGATCCATACAATGAAATTAAACAATGAGGAGGAACCGAGAATCATGGGAACCACGGCTCTGATGCCAATGTAGGTAATAACTTCAGTTATCTCAATTCGATTAATTGATGGGAAAGATCCTTACCTAGATTCGCTTTCCTAAATAATGAAGTATATGCAGCAGAAGTAAATCTGGATCCACGTTCTCGTTCCACCACCAAAGCTTTACCGGGGTGATTCCACAATCACTAGGAAAGGGAATAATTTCCACAACCTAAACGTCGTGTGGAAAGCAGATGGATGAGTGATCTAAAGCAAAGGAAGGAAACCTCCAATGAGTTTCTCCTTCCTGCATTTCTTGGAGAAAGGGAGAGAGAGATGGAGCCGCCTCTTTTCTGGAAAATCTCTCTTACGAATGAGTCACTCAATTATGTAGTGGTTACCAAAATATATAACCCTATTTTGTAACCGCTCTAATAGTGAGTTTCCAAATTTGCCCTTGGGCATTTAATTTATTAATTATATTAATAAATTCCAACAAGTCTAGACTAAAATCCTATGCTGACAAGAGAAGGTCTGATTTGGAATTTCTGATTGGAGAGAAGGTTTTCCTCAAGGTGTCACCTATGAAGGGTGTGATGAGATTCAATGTGAAAGGAAAACTTAGCCCTCGTTTCATTGGACCTTTCGAGATTCTCGAGAAGATTGGACCTGTCGCATACCGTTTGGCCTTGCCTCCATCTCTTGCTGGAGTTCATAATGTGTTTCATGTGTCGATGCTTCGGAAATATGTAGAAAATCCAGAACACATACTACAGCAAGCATCTGAAGGACTTAGTGCTGATCTTTCCTATAATGAAGAGCCAACCGAGATCCTAGACAAAAAGGACAAACAGTTGCGGAATCGTACAATTCCTTTGGTAGATTCGATGGAAGAATCACACCCCCGAAGAAGCTTCATGGGAGAAGGAGGACAAAATGAAGGAGAAGTTTCCTCAGTTTTTTGGGAGCACAGATACGCTCTAATTTCGAGGACGAAATTTCTTTTAAGGGGGGGGGGGGAATGTGAAATCCAGCCCTATCCTTACCCTGACCCGGAACCCTTGATGTTTGTAGGTCTAAAGACTCGAAGCGGTGGTAGAAGAGACTTGTGGATCCTACTAGTTGATGATTTAGTGTCGGAGTCCGAGCCCATGGACATTGATGATGATGCCCCTTACTTGAGTACATTGTCAGTGTTTAGTGGAAATCTGCACATCGAAGAGGGGTGGACTAGTTGAAGTAGCTAATGAACTCCCGTGCACGATCCGAAGGTATTTCCCGAAACTAGACTTCTTGATTGACTTGTAGAAGAAAACCCAACTCAATTTGACCCGTATAGCCCTCCGAATCCCTGCCCGAAGTTGCTGAACTATTGCTGATTTTTCTGCTGAACTATGCTTGGTCGATCCTTCTTGGTCGATCCCATCGACGAAGGAGCATCGACCAAGGCTGCCCAATTGCGAGTTAATGATTTCTTTGGAATATTCCACACCCTATTTATGCTAGCCTCGTGTTTTGAACCCTATTCTAATCATTGCAACATCTGAGAACATGGAGAAGGTTCCCCAAAGCTCCTCCTTGATATTGGTGAAGGATATTCTACTCTAATCATTGCCAATCATTTGATTCTTGCCTCCATTATCATCTACAAGGTATGAACTCTCATCTTCACTCTCTATCCTACTCTTTTCTCTTCTTTTCTTACTGTTGTAACCTTGGAGTTGATGCTGCAACCTTGCAACCATCACTCCAAGTGTTCATTCCTCACTAAACCATGATCTCTTTCCATTCCTACTTCTGATATACTCTCATTTTGATTCTTGTATATGCATTACCATGATTCCTTGCTTAGCAACTTGATTTCTTGTCCTAAACTGAAATGTGGAGTATGATTAGTCTAATTAATAGCTTGCAAATGATTGTAATCTTGTTCCTAACCTATTCCCCAACTAATTCCCTAGCTTCCCTTTCAATTACATTGATTTCTCATTGATGCTATGATTCTTGTCTATAGAACTTAGTATTCCAATTTGGGGCTTTCTAATTAAATCATTAGATGATGTTAATTACTTGCTTAGATGTATTCTTATATTGTTATTAATCATCCCTCCAAGTTCCGGATCGATCCGAGCCCCGGAAGACCGATTTCGGACCAAATCACCAAAATACACTATCCAGCCCCGAGACTGTCCTTGGTTGATCCCATCGACCAAGGAGCATCGACCAAGCATGCTGCTGAACTGTGTCCTTCGCCGTTTTGACCTGTTCAACCTCCGATTTTCCCGATTTCTTCTCTCATTGTTCATTTTTGTTTGTTTAGGGTCTTAATATCATCATTGGATCATTCTTTTGTGACCTTTGGATCATCATCATCACAGCTTAAGGTAAGGACGGTTATCGCCATAAATATACAGGCCATGTGATTATGTCTTGATGTTCATAACTTAGTGAACATAATTTCTTTATTACTTTTGGACATCATAGGACTACTATACATGCTTTAGAACAGTAGTATTGTGTCTATATATATTCTTGTTATAATGATTAGTCATTCTTGTTACTTATATATATGATGAATCATTGCGATGTTATGACTTAACTTCTATTATGATGATGTATCATTTGTGTATGGTATGATGGGCTTGAGCATGTGATTGCTTAGGTATAATTTGGGATTGGGGAGTGTCCTATTGACGCTTCTGTCCTTGGACATCGGAGGGAATAGTATGGGATGTTCTCCGAAGGTGTCCATCGACACTTTCCCGGCTTATTGGATGACATACATAGGATTGTCAAGTAGTGTGGCTAGGATGTCCTTGTCGTGTCAGACCCGAATCGGAAGGGTATTGAGACCGAATGACCCGTGGTAACAGTGGGGATTTGTGGGCACTCAAGACCGGTGAAATGATCCGTGAGAGGTCATGAATCACATTGTGGGAGCCATTTATTGGTAGGGTTGCAAATAGCTAGACTTGGGCTCACGGGTGCTCAAGACTGGTGAGTCATATCCGTGAGAGCTTCTCGTCTACTATTTGTGATGACCAATAGGGTTGGTGAGTCTGGTGGGTAATATCCGTGACTCTAGTGTGAAGGATACCGGAAAGGATCCCGGGATGTGAGGAATGGAAGTATCCGGATCTGACTTGATACGACTGAGTAGATGACTTGCATTAGGCTAGGCTTTACCTTGACATGCTCCAATACTTAGGCCAAATGGTGATGTGAGAGAGCAGTGACCGAACCCCAACCTTGGATTGTCCGAAAGGGATGCAGGACCCAATTCCCCCCAGTGCTAAGTGACTAAGACTTACCTAAAGAAGTATGGTGCTATGACTTAAAGCATATCTACCATAGAGACTAGCATTCATAGAGTTAGAATCATGTTTGCATCATGTGTTTCATATCATATTGCACCATGTTATGACTTGTACTCAATGGTTTACGAATTATGGAATAATTGCCTTGCTGAGTTCTTTCGAACTCATTCCTTTTGTGCAAATGTTTTGTTAGATAATTCCACAGGTGTTGAAGACCCAGATGGTATGACCTATGAGACGGACCAGGATTCCGCATACTACCCTTCGGGTGGTGGCTACTATGAAGATCAAGGTTATGGTACCGAGGAAGATTATGCTACGTACCATGGTTAGCTCTAGAGTGGTGTGGGAGCGGCCGTGTTGGGTTTCCTTCGTCTACACTTACGAGGATGTACTTATTAAGATGGAGGAAACACTTATCTAGCCACCCACCCCTAGATTTTGTTAAACACTTGGATCTGTAATTTAACTTTCACTAATTACTCTTTTACATTTGGGTTGTAACCTAACTTTGACTTAGCTAGTTTCCACTGTGGTTATGAAGGAGTGAATTCCGCTCACTTCCTTCTTGTGATTACACATTTGATATCATATTTATTTCCGTACTCTAATTATCTGTTCTTATCATATCCATGATTTCTATTATTATTTGCTTTTACCTTGATTATTATCATTCATGATTGTGTTATTGCGTATGTGGGAGGCATGGTCCCTCGATGCTTGATCCTTGGACTGTGGATCACATACCCGGGTGTGCTAGGTAGGGTACTGGCTAGGTGGATGTGACAATAGCAGCCTATCCCCAGTTGGGTCTTGGAGAAGAAAATTCCTGCTCCAACGAATCTGACCGTTGAGGGGCATCTTAGTGATTTTCCTCCCATGACTCCCAAGTGAGAAGGTATGGTGGAGAACGTTGCCCAAATGAACGCCCAGAACTAGGCCCCAGTAGACCAGTCTCCCGAAGCCATCGTCGACCGAATTCCTTGATCCTCTAGCTGACGTGTAGAAATTTGTTTTCAGTGCTTTTGTAAGAATCCTTGTATTTCCCTTTTTTAAGGGTGTTGGCCCTACCCTTCGGGCCTTTGATATTAATGAACCCCCTTTTTTCCTTATGACATTGTTTGTCATAATATGCTCAAGATATATAATTGTTGTCACATCCACCCAGCCGATACCCTACCTGGCATACCCGGGTATGTGATCCACAACCCCGAAGATCATGTATTGAGGAACCATGCCTCCCACATACACGATAACATAATCAAGAACAAATATAATCCATGTAATAACACATAAACAATGAGATCAAGACAATATTAAGAGAGACAATATAATCAGAGTACGGAAGTAAAAGATACTAATGTATATATAATCAATAAGAAGAGAGTGAGCGGAAATCACTCCCTAAGTCACAGCGGAAAGTAGTTCAAATAACAGTTAAGAGTTTACAATCCAAGTCTCAAAAGAGAGAAGTAAAGGGATAAACATCTAAACTAATGTTTCTTCAGTCTTATACAAAATATCCTTGAAATCATAAACAAAAACACAAGACATGGCCGAATCCGCTCCCGAGAAGATCTAGTCCTGGTAGACAGCATAATCCAATGAGGGATCTTCACCGTAGTCTTTGTGATCGCCAGCACCTTGATGGTAGTGTGTTTCATCAAAGGGCGCTTCATAGAATTGGCCATCAATTTCCTCGGTTCCTGTAGGATAGTCTAACAAAACATTTGCACAAAAAGGAGTGAGTTCAAAAGAACTCAGCAAGGCAAGTTATTCCATAATACATAAATAACATGATCCAAAACATAGCATGATGCAAGATGATATGAAACAACAATGCATATATGAATCTAACTCTATGTATGCTATTCTATATGGTAGACATGCTTTAAGTCATAGCACCATACTTTCTTGGGTAAGTCCAGTCACTCAGCTCCGGTAGGTAATGGGTCCTACATCCCTCGGGACAATCCATGGCTGGGGTTTAAGTCACCGCTCTCTCACATCACCATTTGGTATAAGTATTGGTGCATGTCAAGGTCAAGCCTAGCCCAATGCAAGTCATCTACTCATTCGTATCAAGTCAGATCCAGATACTTCCCCTATGTCACGGTAAAGCCTAGCCCAATAATGAGTGCCCTTTTGGGACTTCGAATTGTCTCTTGATGTATCTTTTGGATATTTTTCTCTCCTAAACGATCTGTTTATGCAACCTTTGCTTGGGAAGTCCAAACATTGGCTCACATTAATTGCTTTAATTGGTGATTTACTTCTTGAGTCAGTCGTCTTCGTAATCAGCACCGAAATCGCCACATGGGTGGATTTGACAAGTTCAGGTTCTTTTTTCAAAATTTGAAAAGTCGCCCATTGGCCACCGTTGATCTTTCAGTATCTGAGCCATCACTGATCCTCCACCCTCGATTCGCCTGGTGCAAGTCTCTTCACTTTTCCTCTGAAGCTATTTAAACCCTCATTTGCTCTTCTTTCTCTCATTTCTTCATTCTTGGAGTTTTTTGGTCGTACAAAGTTCAAAACTTTCCTTCCTCAGTGGCTGAGAACCTGAAGAACTGCAGAAACTTGCTCCTCACTGATTAAACGAGAAAGTCTGTTCTTTTGTAATTGTTTTCTTGATGTTCTTGAAGAAGTTCCATCATTTTTCTTTCTTCGTCTGCTGGTTCTATCATTTTCCTTCAGAAGAGTCGTAAGCTCTATTAACCCTTTTTGGTTTTTAGATTGTAAGTATCTTCTTAGGTCAGAAAACTTCTTTTGACAATGAACATGGCTAAGAAATCTACAGACCTTCCTAGAAGTTGAAAAGGTCTGATAGAGTGACGGGTAGTCTTGAAAAAGCAATAGAATGGTGCACCCTCGCCCAAATGACAGCCGAAAGCAAAGCCCTTGATTTTGTTCCCGACTATGCGTTTGTTCCCAAAAGTCTTCTGATTTGAAGTCACTCTCTTCTTTTCTTTTTTCTTTTTTTTATGAATGTCACGTCCTCCCAGCCGGTACCCTATCTGGCATACCCGAGAGTGTGATCCACAGCCCGAAGATCAGGTATCGAGTGATCAGCCTCCCACATAAACAATAACATAATCATGAACACTCATAATAAAAGTGCGGAAGATAAACCATAGATCCAATAAAGAAAGAATGAATCATAAATGAATCAGAATGATAGATATAATCAGAGTATCAAACAGATAAGTAAAGTGAGGCAAAAATCCCACTCTACAACCAGCGGAAAAGTAGCTCTAAAAAGAATAAACTAGACAAAATCTAATCCCAGTAGCAAGTACATTGGGTAACTAAATTGTTCTCCACTTTATAGACAACATCCTTATAAGTGTAAATCTCATAAATGGCACAAGGACGCTTCCACTCAATGGTCGGACTAAGCATCGTACGGAGCATAACCACTCGCGGAATCTTCAGTGTAATTGTGGTAACCGCAATCACCTTCCTGGAGATATGCCTCTTCGCCTTGCGCTTCTTCATAGGGACCGTCATAGTACTCAAGACAGCCAGGATAGTCTAACAAACATTGTACAATAAAGGAATGAGTTTCAAAGAAACTCGGTAAAGCGATTAAAATCCATAATAACATAAATGGCAGGATTCCGGAACAAACATAAATGCAATATGATATGAGACAAGCAATGAATGAATGAATCTAACTCTATGTATGCTGGTCTCTATTGGCGGACATGCTTTAAGTCATAGCACCGTACTTCTTTAGGAAAGTCCACTCACATCCTCAACCATTTAAGATATCTTGGATTCTCTCACGGATCATTTCACCGGTCTTGAGCAGCCGATTGGTAATGGGTCCTTCATCCCTCGGGACAAACCATGGCGGGGGTTAAGTCAACACACTCTCTCACAACCATTTGGTATAAGTCTTGGCGCATGTCGGGGTAAAACCTAGCCAAATGCAAGTCTTCTACTTAGTTACATCAAGTCAGATCCAGATACGTCCATTCCTCGTCCCCGACGATCCTTTCCGGTATCCTTCACACTAGAGTCCTCATAGTCCCCGACTACGGACTCATCAACCCTATTGGTTATCCACATATGGTAAACGGGAAGCTCTCACGTCCTCTCACGGGTTGGTTACCGGTCTTAAGCGCCCGTGAGCCCAAGTCTAACCATATGCAACCCTACCAATAAATGGCCCCCACAATGTGATTCCCGTCCTCTCACGGGTTGGTTACCGGTCTTGAGCGCCCATGAATCCCCATTGCTACCACGGGTCGTTCGGTCTCAATACCCCCTCCGATTAGGGTCCGACATAACAGGACATCCTAGCCAAACACTACTAGACAATCCTAGATATGTCATCCAACAGTTTAGGAAGGTGTCCAGAGGGCATCTCCGGAAACATCCCATAATATTCCCGTAGTAGTCCAAGGACAGAAGTGTCAAAAGGACACCTCTCCTTTCCAAACCATACTTAAGCATACACATGCATCAATTCATATCATCACATATATGGTAACTTCATATATGGAAAGAAATCAATAATTACAATCACTTGTATATAATTGGTAAATAAATCATTCATGAATCAATTAATCATAAACAAGTAATGCTACTGTAATCAAAGTTATACAACAGTAGTATATCATTGTAAGAATCTAATTTAGGAAACATATCAATGATATTCCAATATAGAAACTAGATTCATGCTATCTATGTAATTAAGGAAATAACCATCCTTACCTTTTATAACTTGCAAAGGGATTCTAAGAATCAAGTAAGATCTTGGCAAACTTGAGAAGAAGGTCCTAAACAAGTATATACAACATATTAGGAAAGATTCCTAACAGAAAAGATACCAAAACATCCAACACAGACCAATTCTGGAGTTGTTGTACCCATTGGTCGAGTGGATTGGTCGATGGGTCCAAGTCGACCAATCAATCGACCAATGCAGACAGTAGCCTAAAAAAAACAGAGTTTTAAGATATGAAATCCGAATTTGGTGGTTCAAAAGGGTACTAATCAAGGGGTAAACTACATCAGTAGTATTCTAACATATGGGGGACCTCAAAACACTAATCCAAACAAGACATCAAGATCCAAAATAGGAAACAAAAAGTTACCATAATTAGATCAACCATGGATCTTGATGAATTCGAAATAGAAATCAAAGACAAGAACAATAGGAGGATGGATCATTGCTTCAGGTAAAAGTATCATGAAAACATACTTAGATCTTCAAGGAAAAAGACTTAGAAGCATAAATCTAAATAAGGAAATAAAACCTACCATATATGTAACTACCATGCTTCATGAAGAACACATAGTATGGTAGAAGAGAACAATTAGAGATTGATAGATCATGGATCATGGAAAGAAAACACAGTAATTAACTACTAACATGGTCAATATAGAAGATCCAAAGAGATCAGAATTCAAATCAGAAGTTTAACAAGATTAGATCATGGTTTGATCATGATTCCTTCAAAAGCTTGCAATGATCATGGTTAAGATCATTGTTCTAGCCTCAAATCCTTAGGATGATCATGAGAACATGTTCAGAGATGTTTGCAACAGAGAATGCAGCATCTCTTCTACTGTCTCAACTCAAAAAGGAAAGAAAAACAAAGATGGAGGAGAAGAAGAGAGAGTAGACATACCTTTTGATGCAAAAGGAAGAGTTTCGACGAAGATCCGTCAAGAAAACACCATGGATGCAAGGGAGATGACTTGCAGAGGTCTTTGGTTCGTTCCAGAGAGTTTGGAGGCAGCAAATACGAAGTAGACTCGAGATTGGACTTAAATAGAGCAAGAAAAACCTAATTGCCAAAGACAAGACTCATTGGTCGAGTGGATTGGTCGACTGGCCCGATCGACCAATCGGTCGACCAATGCCGACAAAGAAGTCCAAAACAGGGAATTGAAGGCCCAGGATCAAATCCAATCCTAAAGGGGTTTTGCACACAAGTCAAGTGACTTACCTAATAGGTAGAAATGCCTTCAAACCAAGATAGAGAGCACTCCAAGTCCATCAACTAATCCGATCTTCATCAAGATTCAGTTTCCATAAATAGAACTTCATCATCAACTCTCATGGATTCAAATCCAGACACCAAGTCCACCACTGGGATGGCGCAAAGCTGACTTCTTACTTTACTCCGGGTCATCGGACCTACAAATAACAAGGTTCCCGGGTCAAGGTTAGGGCTGGGTTTTACATTCTCCCCCCCTTAAAGAAATTTTGTCCTCGAAATTGAAAGCGTACCTGTGCTTCCAAAGAGGTAAGGAAACTTCTCCTTCATGTCTTCTTCCTTCTCCCAAGAAGCTTCTTCAGGGGTATGGTTCTTCCACCGAATCTTCACCAAAGGGATGGTGCGATTCCGCAGCTGCTTGTCCTTCCTATCCAAGATTTCGGCCGGTTCTTCATCGTAGGTCAAATCAGCCCTAAGTCCTTCAGGTGCTTGCTGCAAAATGTGTTCCGGATTCTCTATGTATTTACGGAGCATCGAAATATGAAACACATTGTGAACACCAGCAAGAGGCGGAGGTAATGCTAATCGATACGCAACAGGTCCAACCTTTTCCAAAATCTCGAAAGGTCCAATGTAACGAGGGCTAAGCTTTCCCTTAACATTGAATCTCATCACACCCTTCATTGGTGAAACTTTCAGAAAAACTATCTCTCCAACTTGAAATTCCAAATCGGTCCTTCTCTTATCAGCATAAGATTTCTGTCTTGGACCGGGCGGACTTAATCCTTTCTCTTATCATATCTACCATAGCACTCGTAGCTTCAATCATTTCAGGACCTAAGACTTTTCTTTCACTGTCTCGATCCAAGACAAAGGTGTCCTACACGTACTGCCATACAAAGCCTTGAATGGAGCCATGCCTATTGTTGCTTGATAACTGTTGTTGTAGGCAAACTCAACCAAAGCTAGGTGTTCATCCCAATTACCACCCATATCCACCACCCAAGATCTGAGCATGTCTTCCAATGTCCGAATTGTCCGCTCGTATTGTCCATCGACCGTGGATGATGAGCTGTACTCAAGTTCAATTGGGTTCCCAAGGCCTTCTGCAAACCATTCCTTAACCTTAAGGTGAACCTAGGATCACGATCCGAAACAATACTCAATGGCACACCATGCAGACGAACCACATTATCCACATAAAGCCTTGCTAGCTTATCCGAGTATGAGTGATCTTCATAGGAATGAAGTGGGCTGATTTGGTCAACCTATCAACAATCACCCACACAAGTGTCATTGCCTTTACTTGTCCGAGGCAAGCTAGTCACAAAGTCCATGGAGATATCCTCCCACTTCCAACTAGGAATAGGAAGAGGCTGAAGTAATCCAGATGGAGGTTGTCGAACGGCTTTCACACGTTGGCAAGTCTCACACTTGGCAACAAAATCATCAACATCCGCCTTCAGACCAATCCACCAAAAATGTTCCTTCAAGTCCTTGTACATCTTGGTGCTTCCCGGGTGTATAGTAAAGACTGACTGGTGTGCTTCCTTCAATATTTCTTTCTTAACTTCTTCGTTTGCAGGCACGCACGTCTTCCTCTAAACAACAAAGCACCATCCATGGATATACCAAAATCGGGGTCCGACTCGGGATTCGAAGAAATCTTCTCAACTTTGATCAAAAACTCTTGATCGAACTCTGCAGAGCAACAATCTTATCTCTAAGACCAGATCTTGCCGTCATGGCAGAAAGAATAAAATCAGAATTCTCAGGGACGATTTCCAAATCAAAACTCTCAATAGAAGACCACAATGGTAAACTCAACGCATTCAAATCCAAAGTCTTCTTCTGGTTCTTCCTACTAAGAGCATCAAGCAACAACGTTTGCTTTCCCAGGGTGATACCGAATATCACAATCATAATCGGAGACTAGTTCCAACCATCTCCTTTGTCTCATGTTCAACTCCTTTTGGGTAAAGAAGTATTTCAAACTCTTATGATCCGTGAAAATGGCAATCTTCTCACCGTAAAGGTAATGTCTCCAAATCTTCAAAGCAAAGACAACGGCGGCAAGTTCTAGATCGTGAGTGGGGTAATTCCGCTCATAATCTTTCAATTGCCGAGAAGCATAGGCTACGACCTTGCCATGTTGCATCAGTACACAACCCAAACCAATCTTTGACGCATCGGTATAAACTGTCATACCACCGGAACTACCAGGTATAGTCAAAACCGGGGCACTTGTCAATCTATCTTTCAACTCTTGGAAATTCTTCTCACAAGCGTCAGACCAAACAAACTTTTCTTCTTTCCTGGTCAACTTAGTCATAGGAGCAGCCAACCGAGAAAAGTTCTCAATAAACCTTCGGTAGTAACCCGCCAATCCAAGAAAACTTCTTATTTCCGTTCATCGACTTCGGTCTTTCCCAATCAGCCACAGCTTGGACCTTTTCAGATCGACACGAATACCTTCGGCTGAAACTACATGACCAAGGAATACCACTCTCTTAAGCCAGAAATCACACTTGCTAAACTTAGCGAACAACTTCTTTTCTCGCAACCTTTGCAAAGTGAAACTTAGATGACTCGCATGCTCTTCTTCGCTCTTCGAATAGATCAAGATGTCATCAATGAAAACAATCACAAACTTATCAAACACATCATGAAATACTCGGTTCATGAGGTCCATGAACACCGCAGGATCATTGGTCAATCCGAAGGGCATGACTCTAAACTCGTAGTGACCATACCGCGTTCGGAAAACTGTCTTGAAGATATCACTAGACTTCACTTTCAATTGGTGATATCCGGACCTTAAGTCAATCTTTGAGAACACAACTGCACCCTTCAACTGATCGAAGAGATCATCAATTCTGGGCAGCCGATATCTATTCTTGATAGTCAACTTATTCAACTCACGGTAGTCGATGCACAAGCGCATACTACCGTCTTTCTTCTTGACAAACAAGACCGGAGCTCCCCAAGGTGACACACTAGGCTGTACGAAACCTCTATCAATTCAACTGATTTTGCAACTCTTTCAACTCAGTAGGAGCCATCCTATACGGAGCTTTAGATACCGGAGCGACACCAGGGACGAGATCAATAGAAAACTCGACATCCCTGTCCGGAGGCACTCCTGATAGATCATCAGGGAAGACATCAACAAAGTCGCAGACAACTCGACTTCATCGACTCTTTTCTCCACTATACCCTTGCCTTCGGATGAAGCATCATCCACTAGGGCATAGACTTGCATCAGTGTAGACAGCACCTTCTTACAAACCCTTCTCTTTTCACCCTGAAATTCAAAGACCGGACTTCCACAAATATGGAACTGAATCTTCTTTGAGGAACAAAGGAACACAGCTTTGTGGGCTGTCAACCAATCAATTCCCAAAATAACATCGAAGTCCTTCATGTCAAGAATCACAAAATTGGCTTCCAAGTTCTTCTTACCAATCAACACCGGACATTTAGATAACCCCTTATCTAGTTTCACAACAGACCAATAGGTGTACTAATCAATAAACAACTAGACAACTTCTCGGGGATTAGGTTAGTCTTCTTGATGAATGCGAGATGACATGAACGAATGAGATGCACCCGTATCAAATAAGACAAATGCAGAAATAGAAGCAACTAACAATGTACCCGTAATCACTTCATGGCTTGGATCCCGCTCAAGACCGGTAATACTGAAAACTCTACCAGAGGGAGGGAGCAGGAGCACTCTTCACCATCGGGGCAGGCTGGCAAGGCAGCCGCTTCGGACAGCACGAGCAAAATGACCAGCTTGCTTGCGGAGAAGCAAACAGATTGCTGGATCCAACAGGGTGGCTGCAACAGAGGGCTTTTGAACAAAAGGCCTTGCACTTGCACTTGCACTTGCACTTGCACTTGCTGGTGGTCGGTCCGCCCATACTTGTCTAAACCGGCCGGGCTGCTGAAAACCCGTGTTCCGACCTACACTCTTAGCCCGAAAGGTAGGAGTGGGGTAGGGTGTAGGTTTCACAAAACGACGGTCATTACGATCCACCAAACCAGAATTCCTTGATCGCCGGGGCTTTTGCACACGAGCACTTTCCTTCTCGGTTTCTTCCAACTTCTTCGAGTTCTGCACCACTTGAGCATAGCTCACTATAGGCTGGACCGTGAGGTAAGCTTTAATGGCGGGCGCAGTCCTTTGAAGAACTTCTTTGCTTTCGCGAGGTCATCCTTCGAGAATCTGAGCAAAGAAATGAAGCTCCTCGAACTTCGTTGGTACTCCAACACGAGACAGAGTTCCTTGAGTAAGAATCATGAACTCAGCTTCCTTCGCATCTTTCACCGCCTCGGGAAAGTAGTTCATACAAAAAGCCTCTTTAAACAGCTCCCAAGTTACAACTCCCGCATGCAAACCTTCCAAAACAGGCGAGTGGAGATCCACCATGCATCGGCTTCTTGTTGTAACTTCGTTCAAAGAAACAGAATCTTCCGAGCTTCCGAGCATTGCAGGATGTCGGAAAGCCTTCTCCAACTCACGAAGCCACTTGTTAGGAAACAAGGGGTCCTTGGTAACTCCAAGTGAAAGTGGGTACTTGCATCTTGGGAAAACTCTCCATCAAAGTAGTATGAGGAGTTCCAAATAAAACCTCCCGCATTCAGGATCTGCGGCATGAGGATTCACATTAGCACCAGCCCGGGTCTCATTATGCAGAGTCATGAAACCCACCAACATCTGGTTGAACCGAGCTGCTTGCTTCGTGCATCATATTGCCCATAATATTGGCAATATCTCGGAAACTTCCAACATTCGGGGCACCAGGTATCTCATGAGTACCCTGATCAACATTTGGTATCTCGCCACCTCCATGAGGTATTTCACCACCTCCCTGAGGTATTTCACCACCACCATTACCACTGGATTCACCACGCCCACTTCTCAGAGTAACCATTCTCAAAACCGAGAACATCAAAATACCGAATTTCAAGTTTCAACATAAACCACAAGTCCAAATGATTTGAAAACTTAAATCATGCTCAAATATATCCATATAGTCATCAAACAATAATCCATAAGGCAAAAATCACATTTTCCAAAAATTCAACAGCAAATGAGGTCTCTGTGACCATTGGTCGAGTGATTGGTCGACCGACCCAGTCGACCAATGAGTCGACCAATGCAAACAGAATGCGAAAATTCGCATTATAAGCCTCATTTTCACATTCCAACCTCATTCTAACTTCTTCCAAAGGTGAGAGAGCTCTAGGGAAAGTCTCCAAGAGTTCTCACAAGTGTTCTTGAGGTGATTTGGTGCTTCAACAACAACACCACAACACACAATCTTCACAAACAAGGTAAATCTCTCATTCTTTCTTCCATTTTCATCTTCTCATGCTTGCATTTCAATCAAAACCATGCTTTGCTTGTATCCAATGCTAGAAATCATGATTAGGAATGCTTAGAAACATATTCCCTAGGTTTTAAACACAATGCCATGCATAGACAACAAGTTTTAACATATTGTTGTTCATCTCGCAAAGTTTTTATACCGAAATCGATATCTTTTAGAAAAATTCCGTTTTCTCTCAAACCGCTTGAAATTTTCGCACGAGATCAAATGCTACATGCTCAAGATGACATTGTAGATAGGTCCATACAATTTGATTAAACCAATTTCAACTTTTCAAAAATCCAATTTTGACCTAAATTGCAAAATCCCCAAATTTCCTTCTTGCTGAATTTTTCGCTTTAATCCAAGTTTTCGATCGATTTTCATCAAACAAACTTCATAGTCATGAAATTCCAAGTATTGCGCACATGCTAGTATGTTCAAATCAAATTTCCCCCAAATTTGAAATTTTCCGAAAAATTACGAAAATACCCTTTTGGCTCAAATCTTAAGGTAGCACTAACTGGAATTGTCTCTTGTTTCTTTCACAGATATCCACTATGCAGAGGGGAGGGCGAGGACAAGGTAGAGGTCGTGGTCGCATTGTAGGTGCTCTTAGGGGCAGAGGTCGGGTTCCTTCGAGCCTAGACGGGAGGTTAGGAGACCGGACATGTTTGACACACCTCGGGCCGAGTTCTCCGTACGAGGCCTACTTCGGTTCTCGTAATATCGAGATGGGACGTCTACTTCACTTACGCCAGCTCGAGCCTTTAGGATTCGGCAGAGATTCGACACATTGCGGTGGACTCATCTCTTCACCGAGGATCCGCCGGTATACCGGAACCGGGTGAGGTTGTTCTTCAAAGCAACCTTACCTACACGAGAGGAGGCTCGAGGCCGGGGACATCCGCTTAGACTTGTCCTCGGGAGCGGTGGTCTTCGGGACTCGAGATTCGCTTCTCTACCCGGACACCGGCTGAGATCTTGCAGGTTCCTTACTATCCACAGCGGTGTGTGTGGATACCGCAAGAGCAGATCCGGGACAGCCATCCGATGCAGATACGAGCTACGCGAGATATGCTCTACGCTATGGGATAGCCGTCGATGCTTCACTCCGTGGACCAGCGGACGGATGATGGATTCTGCACGGATTATCGGTTGCATAGTTGGCCGAAACATTATGCCGAAAGCCGGACATCACCATCGGGTCACAGTGATGGAGGCTTTAGTCATCTACCGCATCTACATGGGCTTCGAGATCGATCTCTCCTACATCATTCAGCGGGTCATGCTGGACTTAGTTCTGCGGCCTAGCATGCGGAACCTTTGCTATGGGAGGCTACCGACTTTGATCTTCGGGCATTTCGGGGTGAGTTTCGAGGATACACCGGTGGACACCGGTTCCACGGGGATACTCTATTGGGACTCGGACCATTCGTCGGATGAGACTACGGCGGTCGGAGAGATCTCCCTGGTCCGGAGGGTGAGGATGATGATGAATCGGAGGATGAGGATCGGGGATCGAGAGGATGGAGGAGAGGATATCGGTCTTAATAGTGATGATCAGGCCGGAGATGATGCGAGATATGCACGAGGCTGAGCCCGTGCATCACGAGTTTCCTTCATCACACTTCGAGGCGGGTGGCCCTTCACATGCAGATTCCGGAGACTTCGGATCTTGGAGCACAGATGAGATTGATGACTTCCATGCTAGAGAGGATGGAGGTCGACAGAGGAGCAGATGTACGAGAGGATGGAGTCACGACAGGATAGGATAGAGCATCGGGTGACTCAGCTAGCGGAGGAGTTCGAGCATACGAGAGATCGGAGAAGATCACCTAGATAGACTGTACCTTAGGATTTCCATTTATGCATTTCGGATGTAATCGTTGTAAAAACTTTTGAAATTAATGAAGTTCATTTTATTTCCCTTTAATTATTGTATGTTATGCACCTTTCTTTTCCTTGCATTAGTGACATTTGTTCAAGTATAATTATGGTATGTTATTCGGAAATGTTCTGTTATGCCTCAAAGGTCAAGTTTCTAATTCGAGTGTTCTATTATTCACTTCTAAGAGTAGAAAAGTCATTTCAGATCAATGACTCAGAATGTTCAGTTATTGTCTTTTGTGGTTAGGATCTCCTCGAACCTTGGGCTCGATACCAATCAGTCACGTCCTCCCAGCCGGTACCCTATCCGGCATACCCGAGAGTGTGATCCACAGCCCGAAGATCAGGTATCGAGTGATCAGCCTCCCACATAAACAATAACATAATCATGAACAATCATAATAAAAGTGCGGAAGATAAACCATAGATCCAATAAAGAAAGAATGAATCATAAATGAATCGAATGATAGATATAATCGTAGTATCAAACGGATAAGTAAAGTGAGGCAAAAATCCCACTCTACAACCAGCGGAAAAGTAGCTCTAAAAAGAATAAACTAGACAAAATCTAATCCCAAGAGCAAGTACATTGGGTAACTAAATTGTTCTCCACTTTATAGACAACATCCTTATAAGTGTAAATCTCATAAATGGCACAAGGACGCTTCCACTCAATGGTCGGACTAAGCATCGTACGGAGCATAACCACTCGCGGAATCTTCGATGTAATTGTGGTAACCGCAATCACCTTCCCGGAGATATGCCTCTTCGCCTTGCGCTTCTTCATAGGGACCGTCATAGTACTCAAGACTGCAGGGATAGTCTAACAAACATTGTACAATAAAGGAATGAGTTTCAAAGAAACTCGGTAAAGGCGATTAAAATCCATAATAACATAAATGGCGAGGATTTCGAACAAAAATAAATGCAATATGATATGAGACAAGCAATGAATGAATGAATCTAACTCTATGTATGCTGGTCTCTATTGGCGGACATGCTTTAAGTCATAGCACCGTACTTCTTTAGGAAAGTCCACTCACATCCTCAACCATTTAAGATATCTTGGATTCTCTCACGGATCATTTCACCGGTCTTGAGCAGCCGATTGGTAATGGGTCCTTCATCCCTCGGGACAAACCATGGCAGGGGGTTAAGTCAACACACTCTCTCACAACCATTTGGTATAAGTCTTGGCGCATGTCGAGGTAAAACCTAGCCAAATGCAAGTCTTCTACTTAGTTACATCAAGTCAGATCCGGATACGTCCATTCCTCGTCCCCGACGATCCTTTCCGGTATCCTTCACACTAGAGTCCTCATAGTCCCCGACTACGGACTCATCAACCCTATTGGTTATCCACATATGGTAAACGGGAAGCTCTCACGTCCTCTCACGGGTTGGTTACCGGTCTTAAGCGCCCGTGAGCCCAAGTCTAACCATATGCAACCCTACCAATAAATGGCCCCCACAATGTGATTCCTGTCCTCTCACGGGTTGGTTACCGGTCTTGAGCGCCCATGAATCCCCATTGCTACCACGGGTCGTTCGGTCTCAATACCCCTCCGATTAGGGTCTGACATAACAGGACATCCTAGCCAAACACTACTAGACAATCCTAGATATGTCATCCAACAGTTTAGGAAGGTGTCCAGAGGGCATCTCCGGAAACATCCCATAATATTCCCGTAGTAGTCCAAGGACAGAAGTGTCAAAAGGACACCTCTCCTTTCCAAACCATACTTAAGCATACACATGCATCAATTCATATCATCACATATATGGTAACTTCATATATGGAAAGAAATCAATAATTACAATCACTTGTATATAATTGGTAAATAAATCATTCATGAATCAATTAATCATAAACAAGTAATGCTACTGTAATCAAAGTTATACAACAGTAGTATATCATTGTAAGAATCTAATTTAGGAAACATATCAATGATATTCCAATATAGAAACTAGATTCATGCTATCTATGTAATTAAGGAAATAACCATCCTTACCTTTTATAACTTGCAAAGGGATTCTAAGAATCAAGTAAGATCTTGGCAAACTTGAGAAGAAGGTCCTAAACAAGTATATACAACATATTAGGAAAGATTCCTAACAGAAAAGATACCAAAACATCCAACACAGACCAATTCTGGAGTTGTTGTACCCATTGGTCGAGTGGATTGGTCGACTGGTCCAGTCGACCAATCAGTCGACCAATGCAGACAGTAGCCTAAAAAAAACAGAGTTTTAAGATATGAAATCCGAATTTGGTGGTTCAAAAGGGTACTAATCAAGGGGTAAACTACATCAGTAGTATTCTAACATATGGGGGACCTCAAAACACTAATCCAAACAAGACATCAAGATCCAAAATAGGAAACAAAAAGTTACCATAATTAGATCAACCATGGATCTTGATGAATTCGAAATAGAAATCAAAGACAAGAACAATAGGAGGATGGATCATTGCTTCAGGTAAAAGTATCATGAAAACATACTTAGATCTTCAAGGAAAAAGACTTAGAAGCATAAATCTAAATAAGGAAATAAAACCTACCATATATGTAACTACCATGCTTCATGAAGAACACATAGTATGGTAGAAGAGAACAATTAGAGATTGATAGATCATGGATCATGGAAAGAAAACACAGTAATTAACTACTAACATGGTCAATATAGAAGATCCAAAGAGATCAGAATTCAAATCAGAAGTTTAACAAGATTAGATCATGGTTTGATCATGATTCCTTCAAAAGCTTGCAATGATCATGGTTAAGATCATTGTTCTAGCCTCAAATCCTTAGGATGATCATGAGAACATGTTCAGAGATGTTTGCAACAGAGAATGCAGCATCTCTTCTACTGTCTCAACTCAAAAAGGAAAGAAAAACAAAGATGGAGGAGAAGAAGAGAGAGTAGACATACCTTTTGATGCAAAAGGAAGAGTTTCGACGAAGATCCGTCAAGAAAACACCAAGGATGCAAGGGAGATGACTTGCAGAGGTCTTTGGTTCGTTCCAGAGAGTTTGGAGGCAGCAAATACGAAGTAGACTCGAGATTGGACTTAAATAGAGCAAGAAAAACCTAATTGCCAAAGACAGCACTCATTGGTCGAGTGGATTGGTCGACTGGCCCAGTCGACCAATCAGTCGACCAATGCTGACAGCAAGTCCAAAACAGGGAATTGAAGGCCCAGATCAAATCCAATCCTAAAGGGGTTTTGCACACAAGTCAAGTGACTTACCTAATAGGTAGAAATGCCTTCAAACCAAGATAGAGAGCACTCCAAGTCCATCAACTAATCCGATCTTCATCAAGATTCAGTTTCCATAAATAGAACTTCATCATCAACTCTCATGGATTCAAATCCAGACACCAAGTCCTCCACTGGGATGGCCCAAAGCTGACTTCTTACTTTACTCCGGGTCATCGGACCTACAAATAACAAGGTTCCCGGGTCAAGGTTAGGGCTGGGTTTTACAATGAATCTCTCGATGTCGTAGGAGTACCGTTGATAATTTCCACAAACAGGTGGAGGCGTCCTATCGGATCGGGAGAATGCATTTTGATCTTTCCCGGCTTCAGGCAGAGTCTTTGGCCAAAGATTGAGAGATTGAGCGTCTTCGAGACAAACTTGGGAGGAGGTCAAGGTAAGGAATATCGAGATCGTGCGTCTTTCCTAGGATCTAGATGTTTCTAAGGGAAGCATCTGTCGTTTCGAGCGGAGGATTGTGAGGCTTTCGGGGGAACTAAATGATTCCGAAGCAAAAGTTTCCAAACTGCAGAATCAAATAGCTCTTCCCGATCTCGAGTGTATTCCTGCCGAGACCCGGAAGGCTTGCATCAGTAAGTATTTGGACAGTAGGCCTTTTTATGACTTGTTGGGCATTTTCAACACTCAGGCTTACCGAGAGGGTTAGAACAAGGTTTTCACATCCATTCTGAGGAGAGACACGAACTTCGATACGGCTCCTCTTTAGAAACATTGTCATCTCGAAGTCTTCTCCAAATTACATCTCCCTCTTCCTGATTGGACCGAAGATGTTGTAGATCTGCCCGTTCCCAATTCGAATGTATCGCTCTATCTTGATGATTCTCCTCCTATGTCTCCGATTGAGGAAGTGGTTGAAGAAGAAGAGGAAGAAGAAGGCGTCCCGAATGCCAATCTCGTGGGCGCCAATCTTTCTTCCACAACGATTGGAGAGGCTACGGGAGACAAGATCTAGGACTTGTCATTCGGCTCATTCTTCATTCTTCTTACCTTTAGTTGGTGGGAGCTTACAGAAAACTTTGCAGTGATCAAAGATGAAGTTAATACGCTAGACGAAGGGCTTGAGGTCTGGAAAAGCTAGACGAAGGGTATGGAATTACTCCGCCCAGTCATTGGTCAAGCTCTTGTTCCTGGGTCTAGAAAAGCTAGATGAAGGGTATAGAATTACTCCTCCCAATCATTAGTCAAGCTCTTATTTCTGTTAGAGAAATGTTCCTCCTTCCAAACACTATCTTCACCCGAATGAAGGATCTTTGACGACATTCGTCTTTGCATCAGAAGCACCTTGTACCTATCGAAGAGGCTAACTTGTTGACATTCGTCTTTGCATCAAAAGTAGTTTGTAATTGAGATACAAAAATATCCTTAGTTTTGTAAAGGTTGGCCCCTGTCGGCTTTCTGTAAGTAGAAAGAACTTATTGAAGAAATTTCATTTTTGTCTTGATATTGCCCGATCGTATTGTGACAAGCGTATTTTACCCTTCAGAAGTCAGTTTGACCGAACTCTATTATTGGTTTTTCAACATAAGACTTTGATCTAAAAATTCCTTGGAGTTTTTTCAAAGCATTAGAAGGACTCATTCGGTGTTACCCAAAGCCTTTTTACCTAAAAAGTTCCTTAAGAATTTTTGAGGTGTTCGAAGGACTCATTCGGTGTTACCCGAAGCCTTTTACCTACAATATTCCTTGAATTCGTAGGCGTTCAAAGGTTCTGTTTAGTGTTACCCGATGCCCTTTACCTTAAAAAATTCCTCAGAATTTTTTTTGAGGCGTTCAAAGGTCCCATTCACTGTTACCCGATGCCTTGGACCTAGTACATTCCTTAGAATTTTTCTAGGTGTTTGAAGGTCAGGGCATATCGAATAAGAAACCCTCCTGGACTCTTTAACAGGACGTCTTCCCCCAATCCATGTTTATTGCTAGAACCGTCAACATATACATACCACATACTCGGGAGGGGAGGTTCGTTGTCCTTCTCCATTGGTGTAGTAGATTCTACTAAAAAATAGGCCAAGGCCTATGCTTTTATAGCAGTTCAGGAAGTCCACTTGGAATTCCCCTAACTCTACTGACCATGCAACCATTCTTCCAGATAGATTAGGTTTAAACATAACCTTTTTGAGAGGGAAGTTAGTCAATACCTCAACCACATCAACCACATGAGCCTGGAAGTATGGTCTCAGTTTTCGAGTCGCTATCATAAGTGTAAAATCCAGCCTTATCCTAACCCTGACCCAGCCCGGATTTTGTATTGTTGCAGGCCTGAAGACCTAAAGTGGAGGTAGAAGAGACTTGTGGGCCCTCTTAGTTGAAGATTTGATGCATGATCCAAAGCCTATGGACATTGACAATGATGCCCCTTACTTGAGCACATTGTCAGTGTTTAGTGAAAACCTGCGCATCGATGAAGATTGAATTAGTTGAAGCACTTATTGAAACCCCGTGCTCAATCCGAAGGTATTTCTTGAAACTAGACTTGTTGATTGACTTGTAGGAGAAAACCCAACTCAATTCGGATCTGTCTGGCCTTCCAAATCCACTCTTGAAGTTGCTGTCAAGCCTTGGTCGACTGCTTGGTCAACTGACAGTCGACTGCTTGGTCGACTGACAGTTGACCAGCCAGTCGACCAGCAGTAATGAAATTCGAAAATCCACAAAATCACTTACCATTTTGCCCCTACCTTTTTGGAACTCGTGAATGAAGGTCTACCCAATCATTGGCACTCCAGAGAACGAAAAGTGACACTCTCTTGGGCTTTCCTTGGTGTTTGTGAAGATCCTTGACTCCAATCATTAGTTTTCCACCTCAATCATCAACTCAAGGTATGATTCCTCTTATTCTTCTTCTAATCTACTCATTATTCTATCAATTTATGATCTTAAGACCATGGTTGAAGTGCTGCAACCTTGCAAACACTTAACCATGAGTTTTCCCCTTTCAATTCCATGATTATCACCCCACTATTGCTATGATATACCCCATTAAGATTGATTACATTGCATTGCTTTGATTCCCTTCATTTCAACCTATTCTTTAGTTCAAACTGATATGTAGTTGTATGCTAAGTCTAAATTACTATGAATTCATGATTCCAATTTAGTTCTTACCATTCCCTTGACTGATTCACCATCATTCCTTACAATTACAATCAATTCTAATTCGATACATGATGTTTAGCATATAGAACATAGGGCTTCGATTTGGGTATTCACAATTGGACCGTTGGATCGTGATAATTTTTGGTGTGTAGTGTCCCCATATTGCCAGAATCATGCCCTCCAAGTTTCATGTCGATCGGAGCACTGGAAGATCAGTTTCGGGCCAAATCCTCAATTTTGCCCATTACTATCAAGCTTTGGTCGACTGACAGTTGACCAAGATATGACAGCAAGCCTGTTTGTTGCCGAAATGCTTCGTTTGACCTCCGATTCGATTGCTTTCTTTTCTAATGTTGATTATATGTTGTCTAGGGCACAAATATTGACTTTTGGGCTATTCTTGGTGACTCTTGATTTATTTCCCGACTCGATTAAGGTAAGGACGGTCGTTACCTCAAGTACGTTGATTATGCAAACATATTTATACTTTGAGAACTTAGTAGATATACTTCCTATGTGTACTCCTTAACCATGTATGACTATCATATGCATTTTTTTAGTAATTGTATGTTACATGTCATTCGAAATATCATGCTTAATTTTCCTTTATGGTTATGTATATGATTAATCATGTTATGATATGCCTTTGTTTATATGATGAGTTATTGATTATGTATGATATGACGAGATTGAACTTGTGAATGACTACGTATGACTTGGGATTGGGAAGTGTCCTTCCGACACTTCTATCCTTGGACATCGGAGGGAATAGTATGGGATATCTCCGAAGGTGTCGATCGACACTTTCCCGGGTTGTTGGATGACATACATAGGATTGTCTAGGTGTATGGTTAGGATTATCCTTGTTGTATCAGACCCAAATCGAAAGGGTATTGAGACCGAACAACCCGTGGTAGAGTATGGTTGATGGGCGCTCAAGACCGGTAACCACTCCGTGTGAGGACTTAAACCATACTGCAGATACCCGAAAGGGGCCATTTATTGGTAGGGTTGCAAATGGATAGACCTGGGCTCACGGACGCTCAAGACCGATAACCAACCCGTGAGAGGAGGTGAGAGCTTCCCGTTTACCATTTGTGGATGACCAATAGGGTTGATGAGTCCGTAGTCCGAGTTGGTGGTAGCCATAGGATACGCTGACTCTAGTGTGAAGGATACTGAACCGAGTTGGTCGGTGCCATAGGGAAAGTATCCGGATTTGACATGATACGACTGAGTAGATGACTTGCATTGGGCTAGGCTTCTCCGTGACATGCGCCAATACTTATACCAATGGTGATGTGAGAGAGTGGTGACTTAATCCCCAACCATGGTTTTGATGAGGACTTTACTCAATTACCCCGGCAGACCTAAGATATCATGTATGATTGAGGGGGAGTGACAGACGACCTAAAGAAGTATGGTGCTATGGCTTAAAGCATGTCTACCTTAGAGACTAGTATATTTAGAGTTAGAATCATATATCATCATTGTCTCATACCATCTTGCATCATATCGTGACTTGTATCGTATGAATTGTGTATTATGAAACAACTTGCCTTGCTGAGTTCTTTTGAACTCATTCCTTTTGTGCAAATTGTCAGACTATCCTGCAGGTGTAGAAGACTCTGATGGCGCACTCTACGAGACGAGCTATGATCCCGCATACTACCATTCGAGTGATAGCTACGATGAGAGTCAGGATTATTGTGCCAAGGAGGATTATGGTTCGTACCAGGGTTAGCCCCACTGTGGTGAGGGAGCGGCCGTGCTGGGTTCACTTCATCCACACTTATGAAGAAACATTCATTAAAATAGAAGAAACCCTTGCTTAGTGCCCCATTTCCCTAGATTACTGTTAACACCTGGATATGTTGTCTTAACTCTTATGGATTTATTCTTGATACTGGTTGTAACTAAGTTTGATTAACCACTTTCTGCTATTATTGAAGGAGTGACTCCTGATCACTCTTTCTCTTTTGAGATTACTTTTATGTGTAATTGATACTTGATAATTTCCACACTCTGATTGATTATCTTTTCTTATTCACTTGATCTGTTTATTACTTACTTTAAACATTGATTATATGGATCATGATTATGTTATCGTGTATGTAGGAGGCATGGCCACTCGATCCTTGATCTTCGGGCTGTGGATCACATCCCGGGTATGCCAGATAGGATACCGACTGGGTGGATGTGACAATAAGCGTGAATGCGTGCTTCTCGATCTCCGAATATCTCGTTTCTGGATCCAAAAGTACATGACTGACATAATAAATAGGCCACTGCTTTTTTTCCTTTTCCTGAATGAGGACCGCGCTTACGGCCGATTGTGAAGTTGCCAGATATACTTGTAAAGTTTCTCCTTTCTCAGGTCGAGAGAGCAAAGGTGGTTGTCCGAGCCTGGACTTTAGTTCCTCGAATGCCTTCTAGCATTCCTCCGTCCATCGAGCTTCTTTACTTCCCCTTAAATCTTTCAGGGCTTTGAAGAAAGGTAAGCATTTTTCTCCCGATTTTGAAATGAATCAGGTTAAAGCCGCTATTCGTCCCGTTAGGCATTGCACATCTTGAACAGTCTTTGGAGGCTTCATGTTGATCAGGGCTTGTATCTTGACAGGGTTTGTCACATCCACCCAGCCGGTACCCCATTTGGAATACCCTGGATGTGATCCACAGTCCAAGGATCAATGATCTGAGGTCCATGCCTCCCACATACACGGTAACTTAATCATGAACAGTAATAATCAATGGTAAAAACAGTTAATACTAAGTATCATGAATAAGATAAGATTAAATAAATCAGAGTGCGGAAGACAATAACATTAAAGTATGAGCATAATCATAAGGGTGAGAGAAGGTATGATAACCACTCTCTCAGAGCAGCGGAAAAGAAGTGTAATAACGTCAATTACATGTCTAAGTGTCAAAGATAATCTCAAAGATAAGTTAGTTACAAGATCAAAGGTTCCATAAATACACCAGGGGAATGGGGCACTATGCTAGGGTTTCTTCTATACTAATGGTAGTCTCCTCAACAGTACGGATGAAGTAAACCCAACGCTGCTGCTCCCGCACAACTGTGGGGCTAACCCTGGTGCGGATAGTAATCCTCCTCGGCTCCAATATACGGATCCTCACCAACGCCACTACCCGGAGGGTAGTATGTGGAATCATAGTCCGCCTCAAAGGAGGTGCCATCGTAGTCTTCGGTACCTGCAATATAATCTAAAACATTTGCACAAAAAGGAATGAGTTCGAAGAACCCAGCAAGGAAGTTATTCCATAATTAGAAATCATACACATTCAGAACATATAATAATGCAATGCGATATGGAACATATGATGCAAATATGAGTCTAACTCTATGAATGCTAGTCTCTAGGGTAGACATGCTTTAAGTCATAGCACCGTACTTCTCTGGGTCGTCAGTCACTCTCCCATTTCCATATCTTGGGAATGCCCAGGGAAGATCGGTAAAGTCATCAAAAAAACCGTGGTAAGGGGATCGGTCACTACTCTCTCACATCACCATTTGGTCAAGTACTGGCGCATGTCACAGTAAAGCCTAGCCCAATGCAAGTCATCTACTCAGTCGGTCAAGTCAGATTCAGATACGTCCATTCCTCGCCCCCGGCGATCCTTTCCGGTATCCTTCACACTAGAGTCAGCGAAATCCCGGATTTCGGACTCATCAACCCTATTGGTCATCCACATATAGTAAACAGGAAGCTCTCACGTCCTCTCACGGATTGGTTACCGGTCTTGAGCGCCCATGAGCCCAAGTCTATCCATATGCAACTCTACCAATAAATGGCCCCTTTCAGGTATTCGTAGCATGGTTTATGTCCCCTACCGGATTGGTTACCAGCCTAGAGCGCCCATCCAACCATACACTACCACAGGTTGTTCGGTCTCAATGCCCTTCCGATTCGGGTCTGACACGACAAGGATAATCCTAGCCACTCAACTAGACAGTCCTATGTATGTCATCCAATAACCCGGGAGAGTGTCGATAGGCACCATCGGAGAACATCCCATACTATTCCCTCCGATGCCCAAGGACAGGAGTGTCAGTAGGACACCCCCCAATCCCAACTCATACGTAAGCAATCACATATCCAATCTCATCATTTCTCATGCATCCAATGCATATCCATAATAATAATCAAATCATGATATTGAAACGAATCATTATAAACATAAGCAATTCAAAATGATAAAGTAACACAATAAGAGTATAAAGATTTAGATGCTACTGTTCTAACACATATGTAACAGTCTTATAATGATTGAAAGAAAATTAAGAGGTTTCATTCTTTAAATAAAACACCATTCAATATTTGATGACTTATATGTTTATAGAGATAACCATCCTTACCTTGGATGAATTGATCATGAATTTAGAATACCAAGAATAGTCCAATAGAATTGTTAAGGCCCTAAACAAACATCAATAATAAGTTAGAAAAGAAGTCGGGAAGATCGGATGTTAATTGGATAAAAAATGGCCAAGGTTGCTGTCTGCCAACATTTTGGTCGATGGTCTTTGGTCAATGGTATCGACCAAAAGGATCGACCAAAATTTCCTTCGAGACAGAAATGTGGATTTTGGGGGCTTTCATCCGAAATGAGTCTTCCGGTGTTCGGATCAATCTGGAACTTGGAGGCATACTTAACAATAGTAGTAGGACACTATAAATCAAGAAATTTACCCAATCCAATGGTCTAAACAAAAAGCCCCAATTTGAGATATCAAGTTAAAGTGATAAACATCATGGCATGAGTTGGAATTGATTGCATTGATGAGGAATGGCATGTAATAGTTAGAGGAACTAATAGAAATTCGATTGGAATCATATGGCAATGTTAAACATGAACATAATACATCCTATAACTCAGTTTGGTACCAAATGGCATGATGCTAATAGATAAATCATAAGATACATATGCTAGGCATGAGGTAGAAGCATAGCATCAATGAATAGTTAAGGAAATCATGGATTGAACATGAGTAGACACTTGGAGTGGTGGTTGCAAGGTTGTAGCACCATTCCCAATGTCTCATCAACAAGGTGGCAATAGAAAAGAGTATAAAATGGTAGGGTAGAGAGTGGAATGATGATTCATACCTTAGTGTGGAAGATGAAGACAAGAATCAATGATAAACAAAGAGTTTTTGATGAGGTGCCCTTCACACTAACCAAGGAGCTGGTTTGGGAAGCTCTCCACACGTTTCCAGGTGAAAAAATGATTGCAAAAGGGCTCAAGGCTCGAGGTTATAATAAATAGAAAAGGAATATTCCATGGAATCATTAACTTGGCAGACTGGGATATTTTGGTCGATGGTATCGACCAAAATATTTCCAGCAGAAAACTAAGGTTTAGAACAGCAACTTCAAGTAGGGATTTGAAAGGCTATACAAGGTCAAATTGAGTGAGGTTTTCTTCCACAATTCAATCAAGGAGTCTAGTTTCGGGGAATACCTTCGGATTGTGCACAAGAGGTCATTTGGTACATCAACTATATTAATCTTCTCCGATGCGCAGACTTTCCTTAAACACTGACAATGCATTTAAGCAAGGGGTATCATTGTCAATGTCCATGGGCTCAGTCTCCAAATCATGATCATCAATCAGAATGCTCCATAAATCTCTTCTTCCACCACTTCGGGTCTTCAGACCTGAATACAATAGTGGATCCGGGTCAGGGTCAGGGTTAGAATAGGGCTGGATATTACAGTTTGCTTCGATTCCCCTTTGGGAAACCATGAACCCTTGGAACTTTCTCGAAGATACTCCGAAGGCGCATTTCTCTGGGTTCAACTTCATATGGTATTTTCTTAAAACAGAGAATACTTCTTTAAGATCTGCAATATGCCCTGCCCTCTGGAGACTTTTTACCAGCATATCATCTACATATGCTTCCATATTTTTTCTGATCAGATCATTAAAGATCTTGTTCACGGCCCTTTCGTAGGTAGCCCCCACATTTTTCAACCCGAATGGCATGACCTTGTAGAAATAACTTTCTCGATCGATCATGAAGGCCGTGAATCTCTCATCTTCCTTATTCATCTGGCTTGTGTTCAGCTACCACTTGGTCAATTTTTGGCATATCATCGGCTGACCATGCAAACACATCTATGCTTTCCCGAAGGAAAGCCTTTAATTCTTCCTTGAAGCTTTCTGGTTGCTCAGACCCAATATGAGTAGCTTTTGTTTCCTCTCCTGGCTGCAACAAGATCCGTTCTAACTTTTCCACGGGCTCGAGTCTTTGCATGGCGTCTTCATCCCGATCATCTCTTACCTCGATTGGTAAGGCTGTGGCTTTCTCGGGTCCAACCTTATCTTTGAGATATGCTACATAGCACTGTCGGGAAAGCCTCTGATCCAAAGTTACTTGACCAATTCCCTTTTCGGTTGGGAACTTTATCTTCATGTGCCTAGGTGAAACTATCGCGCCTAGCTTTGTTAATGAAGGCTTGCCGAGAATGACATTGTAAGCAGGGAGGTCCCGAGCTACCAGGAAATTTACCCGAATAGTGGATTCTTTCGGGAAATTCCCACCAAAAGGTCCAACTAAATCGATCCTCCGGCTATGGCTGACAAACCGGCGAATATGTAAAGATGTGTGGATGATGGCTTCATTAGGTTTTGCTCAACTTTTAGCTTATGATAAGCTTCGTAAGACAGGAGATCAGCTGAAGATCCTGTGTCAACTAGGACTTTGTGCACTTCTCGTCGTCCAATTTCCACTTTGATTACTATTGCATCGTCATGAGGTAGGCATACACCCCGTTCATCTTCTTCATTGAACGTGATGGGATTCTCCACTAATTTCTTCTGTTTCTAGGATTCTCCTTGTCACGCCCTCCCAGCCGGTACCCTATCTGGCATACCCGAGAGTGTGATCCACAGCCCGAAGATCAGGTATCGAGTGATCAACCTCCCACATAAACAATAACATAATCATGAACAATCATAACAAGAGTGCGGAAGATAAATCATAGATCCAATAAAGAAAGAATGAATCATAAATGAATCAGAATAATAGATATAATCAGAGTATCAAACAGATAAGTAAAGTGAGGCAAAAATCCCACTTTACAACCAGCGGAAAAGTAGCTCTAAAGAAAATAAACTAGACAAAACCTAATCCCAGTAGCAAGTACATTGGGTAACTAAATTGTTCTCCACTTTATAGACAACATCCTTGTAAGTGTAAATCTCATAAATGGCACAAGGACGCTTCCACTCAATGGTCGGACTAAGCATCGTACGGAGCATAACCACTCGCGGGGTCTTCAGAGTAATTGTGGTAACCGCAATCACCTTCCTGGAGATATGCCTCTTCGCCTTGCGCTTCTTCATAGGGACCGTCATAGTACTCAAGACTGCAGGATAGTCTAACAACATTGTACAATAAAGGAATGAGTTTCAAAGAAACTCGGTAAGGCGCTTAAAAATCCATAATAACATAAATGGCAGGATTCCAGAACAATCATGAATGCAATATGATATGAGACAAGCAATGAATGAATGAATCTAACTCTATGTATGCTGGTCTCTATTGGCAGACATGCTTCAAGTCATAGCACCGTACTTCTTTAGGAAAGTCCACTCACATCCTCAACCATTTAAGATATCTTGGATTCTCTCACGGATCATTTCACCGGTCTTGAGCAGCCGATTGGTAATGGGTCCTTCATCCCTCAGACAAACCTTGGCAGGGGGTTAAGTCAACACACTCTCTCACAACCATTTGGTATAAGTACCGGCGCATGTCGGGGTAAAACCTAGCCAAATGCAAGTCTTCTACTTAGTTACATCAAGTCGATCCAGATATCGTCCATTCCTCGTCCCCCGACGATCCTTTCCGGTATCCTTCACACTAGAGTCCTCATAGTCCCTGACTACGGACTCACCAACCCTATTGATCATCCACATATGGTAAACGGGAAGCTCTCACGTCCTCTCACGGGTTGGTTACCGGTCTTAAGTGCCCGTGAGCCCAAGTCTAATCATATGCAACCCTACCAATAAATGGCCCCCACAATGTGATTCCTGTCCCCTCACGGGTTGGTTACCGGTCTTGAGCGCCCATGAATCCCCATTGCTACCACGGGTCGTCTCGGTCTCAATACCCCTCCGATTAGGGTCCGACATAACAGACATCCTAGCCAAACACTACTAGACAATCCTAAATATGTCATCCAACAGTTTAGGAAGGTGTCCAGAGGGCATCTCCGGAAACATCCCATAATATTCCCGTAGTAGTCCAAGGACAGAAGTGTCAAAAGGACACCTCTCCTTTCCAAACCATACTTAAGCATACACATGCATCAATTCATATCATCACATATATGGTAACTTCATATATGGAAAGAAATCAATAATTACAATCACTTGTATAACATTGGTAAGTAAATCATACATGAATCAATTCAATATGAATAAGTAATGCTACTGTAATCAAAGTTATGCAACAGTAGTATATCATTGTAAGAATCTAATTTAGGAATCATATCTATGATATTCAAATATAGAAACTAGATTCATGCTATCTATGTAATTAAGGAAATAACCATCCTTACCTTTTATAACTCGCAAAGGAATCCTAAGAAATCAAGTAAGATCTCGGCAAACTTGAGAAGAAGGTCCTAAACAAGTATATACAACATAATAGGAAAGATCCCTAACAGAAAAGATACCAAAACATCCAACATAGACCAATTCTGGAGTTGCTGTACTCATTGGTCGAGTGGATTGGTCGACTAGTCCAATGCGACCAATCAATCGACCAATGCAGACGATAGAGCTATAAAATCAGAGTTTTAAGATATGAAATCCGAATTTGGTGGTTCAAAAGGGTACTAAACAAGGGGTAGACTACATCAGTAGTATTCTAACATATAGGGGACCTCAAAACACTAATCCAATCAAGATATCAAGATCCAAATTAGGAAACAAAAAGTTACCATAATTAAATCAATCATGGATCTTGATGAATTTGAAATAGAAAACAAAGACAAGAACAATAGGAGGATGGATCTTTGCTTCAGGTAATGGTATCATGAAAACATACATAGATCTTCATGGAATAAGGCTTAGAAGCATAAATCTAAATAAGGAAATAAAACCTACCATATATGTAACTACCATGCATCATGAAGAACACATAGTATGGTAGAAGAGAACAACTAGAAATCTATAGATTATGGATCATGGAAAGAAAACACAAGAATTAACTACTAACATGATCAACATAGAAGATCCAAAGAGATCAGAATTCAGATTAGAAGTTTAACAAAGATTAGATCATGGTTTGATCATGATTCCTTCAAAAGCTTGCAATGATCATGGTTAAGATCATTGTTCTAGCCTCAAATCCTTAGGATGATCATGAGAACATGTTCAGAGATGTTTGCAACAGAGAATGCAGCATCTCTTCTACTGTCTCAACTCAAAAAGGAAAGAAAAACAAAGATGGAGGAGAAGAAGAGAGAGTAGACATACCTTTTGATGCAAAAAGAAGAGTTTCGACGAAGATCCGTCAAGAAAACACCAAGGATGCAAGAGAGATGACTTGCAGAGGTCTTTGGTCTGCTCTCCAGAGAGTTTGGAGGCAGCAAATACGAAGTGGACTCGAGATTGGACTTAAATAGAGCAAGAACAACCTAATTGCCAAAGACAAGACTCATTGGTCGAGTGGATTGGTCGACTGGTCCAACGACCAATCAACGACCAATGCCGACAAAGAAGACCAAAACAGGGAATTGAAGGTCCAGATCAAATCCAATCCTAAAGGGGTTTTGCACACAAGTCAAGTGACTTACCTAATAGGTAGAAATGCCTTCAAACCAAGATAGAGAGCACTCCAAGTCCATCAACTAATTAGATCTTCATCAGATTCAGCTTCCATAAATAGAACCTCATCATCAACTTTCATGGATTCAAAGCCAGACACCAAGTCCTCTACTGGGATGGCCCAAAGCTGACTTCTTACTTTACTTTGGGTCATCGGACCTACAAATAACAAGGTTTCCGGGTCAAGGTTAGGGCTGGGTTTTACATTCTCCCCCCTTAAAGAAATTTCGTCCCCGAAATTGAAAGCGTACTCTGTGCTTCCAAAGAGGTAAGGAAACTTCTCCTTCATATCTTCTTCCTTCTCCCAAGAAGCTTCTTCAGGGGTATGGTTCTTCCACCGAATCTTCACCAAAGGAATGGTGCGATTCCGCAGCTGCTTGTCCTTCCTATCCAAGATTTCGGCCGGTTCTTCATCATAGGTCAAATCAGCACTAAGTCCTTCAGTGTGCTTGCTGCAAAATGTGTTCCGGATTCTCTATGTATTTTCGGAGCATCGAAATATGAAACACATTGTGCACACCAGCAAGAGGCGGAGGTAATGCTAATCGATACGCAACAGGTCCAACCTTTTCCAAAATCTCGAAAGGTCCAATGTAACGAGGGCTAAGCTTTCCCTTAACATTGAATCTCATCACACCCTTCATTGGTGAGACCTTCAGAAAGACTTTCTCTCCAACTTGAAATTCCAAATCGGTCCTTCTCTTATCAAAGATAAGATTTCTGTCTCGATCGCGTACTTAATCCTTTCTCTTATCATATCTACCATAGCACTTGTAGCTTCAATCATCTCAGACCTAAGACTTTTCTTTCACCTGCCTCACCAAAGACAAAGGTGTCCTACAAGTACCGCCATACAAAGCCTTGAATGGAGCCATGCCTATTGTTGCTTGATAACCGTTGTTATAGGCAAACTCAACCAAAGCTAGGTGTTCATCCCAATTACCACCCATATCCACCACACAAGATCTGAGCATGTCTTCCAATGTCCGAATTGTCCGCTCGCATTGTCCATCGACCGTGGATGATGAGCTGTACTCAAGTTCAATTGGGTTCCCAAGGCCTTCGCAAAACTATTCCAAAACCTTGAGGTGAACCTAGGATCACGATCCGAAACAATACTCAATGGCACACCATGCAGACGAACCACATTATCCACATAAAGCCTTGCTAGCTTATCCAGAGTATGAGTGATCTTCATAGGAATGAAATGGGCTGATTTGGTCAACCTATCAACAATCACCCACACAAAGTGTCATTGCCTTTACTTGTCCGAGGCAAGCTAGTCACAAAGTCCATGGAGATATCCTCCCACTTCCAACTAGGAATAGGAAGAGGCTGAAGTAATCCAGATGGAGGTTGTCGAACGGCTTTCACACGTTGGCAAGTCTCACACTTGGCAACAAAATCATCAACATCCGCCTTTAGACCAATCCACCAAAAATGTTCCTTCAAGTCCTTGTACATCTTGGTGCTTCCCGGTGTACAAGAAAGACCGACTGGTGTGCTTCCTTCAATATTTCTTTCTTAACTTCTTCGCTTGCAGTGCACACACAGCCTTCCTCTAAACAACAAAGCACCATCCATGGATATACCAAAGTCGGGGTCCGACTCAGATTCGAAGAAATCTTCTCAACTTTGATCAAAAACTCTTGATCGAACTCGCAGAGCAACAATCTTATCTCTAAGACCAGATCTTGCCGTCATGGCGTAAAGAATAAAATCAGAATTCTCAGAACGATTTCCAAATCAAAACCCTCAATAGAAGACCACAATGGTAAACTCAAAGCATTCAAATCCAAAGTCTTCTTCTGGTTCTTCCTACTAAGAGCATCAAGAACAACATTTGCTTTCCCAGGATGATACCGAATATCACAATCATAATCGAGACTAGTTCCAACCATCTCCTTTGTCTCATGTTCAACTCCTTTTGGGTAAAGAAGTATTTCAAACTCTTATGATCCGTGAAAATGGCAATCTTCTCACCGTAAAGATAATGTCTCCAAATCTTCAAAGCAAAGACAACGGCGGCAAGTTCTAGATCGTGAGTGGGGTAATTCCGCTCATAATCCTTCAATTGCCGAGAAGCATAGGCTACGACCTTGCCATGTTGCATCAAGACACAACCCAAACCAATCTTTGACGCATCGGTATAAACTGTCATACCACCGGAACTATCGTGTATAGTCAAAACCGGGGCACTTGTCAATCTATCTTTCAACTCTTGGAAATTCTTCTCACAAAGCGTCGACCAAACAAACTTCTCTTCTTTCCTGGTCAACTTAGTCATAGGAGCAGCCAACCGAGAAAAGTTCTCAATAAACCTTCGGTAGTAACCCGCCAATCCAAGAAAACTTCTTATTTCCGTTATCGACTTCGGTCTCTCCCAATCAGCCACAAACTTGGACCTTTTCAGATCGACACGAATACCTTCGGCTGAAACTACATGACCAAGGAATACCACTCTCTTAAGCCGTAAATCACACTTGCTAAACTTAGCGAACAACTTCTTTTCTCGCAACCTTTGCAAAGTGAAACTTAGATGACTCGCATGCTCTTCTTCGCTCTTCGAATAGATCAAGATGTCATCAATGAAAACAATCACAAACTTATCAAGCACATCATGAAATACTCGGTTCATGAGGTCCATGAACACCGCAGAGCATTGGTCAATCCGAAGGGCATGACTCTAAACTCGTAGTGACCATACCGCGTTCGGAAAGCTGTCTTGAAGATATCACTAGACTTCACTTTCAATTGGTGATATCCGGACCTTAAGTCAATCTTTGAGAACACAATCGCACCCTTCAACCGATCGAAGAGATCATCGATTCTCGGGCAGCGGATATCTATTCTTGATAGTCAACTTATTCAACTCACGGTAGTCGATGCACAAGCGCATACTACCGTCTTTCTTCTTGACGAACAAGACCGGAGCTCCCCAAGGTGACACACTAGGCTGCACGAAACCTCTATCTATGAGCTCATTCAACTGATTTTGCAACTCTTTCAACTCAAAGAGGAGCCATCCCGGTACGGAGCTTTAGATACCGGAGCAGCACCAGGGACGAGATCAATAGAGAATTCGACATCTCTCGTCCGGAGGCACTCCCGATAGATCATCGTGGAAGACATCAACAAAGTCGCAGACAACTCGACTTCATCGACTCTTTCTCCACTATACCCTTGCCTTCGCATGAAGCATCATCCACTAGGGCATAGACTTGCATCAAGTGCATAAAGACCTTCTTACAAACCCTTCTCTTTTCACCCCGAAATTCAAAGACCGGACTTCCACAAATATGGAACTGAATCTTCTTTGAGGAACAAAGGAACACAACCTTGTGGGCCGTCAACCAATCAATTCCCAAAATAACATCGAAGTCCTTCATGTCAAGAATCACAAAATTGGCTTCCAAGTTCTTCTCACCAATCAACACAGGACATTTAGATAACCCCTTATCTAGTTTCACAACAGACCAAGTAGGTGTACTAATCAATAAACAACTAGACAACTTCTCGTGGATTAGGTTAGTCTTCTTGATGAATGCAGATGACATGAACGAATGAGATGCACCCGTATCAAATAAGACAAATGCAGAAATAGAAGCGACTAACAATGTACCCGTAATCACATCATGGCTTGGATCCCGCTCAAAGACTGAAATACCGAAAACTCTACCAGAGGGAGGAGCAGGAGCACTCTTCACCACCGGGCAAAGCAGCAGGCAGGCCGCTCGGACAGCACGAGCAAAATGACCAGCTTGCTTGCAAGAGAAGCAAACAGATTGCCGGATCCAACAGGGGTGGCTGCAACAGAGGGCTTCCGAACAAAAGGCCTTGCACTTGCACTTGCACTTGCACTTGCACTTGCCGGTGGTCGGTTTCCGCCATACCGTCTAAACCGGCCGGGCTGCTGAAAACCCGTGTTCTCGACCTACACTCTTAGCCCGAAAGGTAGGAGTGGGGTAGGGTGTAGGTCTCACAAAACGACGGTCATTACGATCCACCAAACCAGAATTCCTTGATCGCCAAGGCTTTTGCACACGAGCACTTTCCCTTCTCTCGTTTCTTCCAACTTCTTCGAGTTCTCGCACCACTTGAGCATAGCTCACTATAGGCCGGACTGTGAGGTAAGCTTTAATGGCAGGACGCAGTCCTTTGAAGAACTTCTTTGCTTTGGCGAGGTCTTCCTTCAAAGAATCTGGAGCAAAGAAATGAAGCTCCTCGAACTTCCGTTGGTACTCCAACACAGACAGAGTTCCTTGAGTCGAATCATAAACTCAGCTTCCTTCGCATCCTTCACCGCCTCGGGAAAGTAGTTCATACAAAAAGCCTCTTTGAATAACTCCCAAGTTACAACTCCCGCATGCAAACCTTCCAAAACAGACGAGTGGAGATCCACCATGCATCAGCTTCTTGTTGCAACTTCTGCTCAAAGAAACAAAATCTTCTCGAGCTTCCGAGCATTGCAGATGTCGGAAAGCCTTCTCCAACTCACGAAGCCACTTGTTAGGAAACAAGGGGTCCTTGGTAACTCCAAGAAAGTGGGTACTTGCATCTTCGTAAAACTCTCCATCAAAGTAGTATGAGGAGTTCCAGCTAAACCTCCCGCATTCAGGATCGCGGCATGAGGATTCACATTAGCACCAGCCCGGGTCTCATTATGCAGAGTCATGAAACCCACCAACATCCGGTTGAACCGAGCCGCTTGTCGCCGCATCATATTGCCCATAATATTGGCAATATCTCTCAAACTTCCAACATTCGGGGCACCAGGGATCTCATGGGTACCCCGATCAACATTTGGTATCCCACCACCTCCATGAGGTACTTCACCACCTCCCCGAGGTACTTCACCACCTCCATGACCACCGGATTCACCACGCCCACTTCTCGTAGTAACCATTCTCGCAAAACCGAGAACATCAAAATACCGAATTTCGAAGATTCAACATAAACCACAAGTCCAAATGATTTGAAAACTTAAATCATGCTCAAATATATCCATATAGTCATCAAACAATATTCCATAAGGCAAAAATCACATTTTCCAAAAATTCAACAGCAAATGAGGTCTCTCGTGACCATTGGTCGAGTGATTGGTCGAGTGACCCAACGACCAATGAGTCGACCAATGTGCATGTAATGCGAAAATTCGCATTATAAGCCTCATTTTCACATTCCAACCTCATTCTAACTTCTTCCAAAGGTGAGAGAGCTCTAGGAAAAATCTCCAAGAGTTCCCACAAGTGTTCTTGAGGTGATTTAGTGCTTCAACAACAACACCACAACACACCATCTTCACAAACAAGGTAAACCTCTTAATCTTCCTTCCATTTTCATCTTCTCATGCTTGCATTTCAATAAAACCATGCTTTACTTGTATCCAATGCTAGAAATCATGCTTAGGAATGCTTAGAAACATATTCCTTAGGTTTTAAACACAATGCCATGCATAGACAACAAGTTTTAACACATTGGTGCTCATCTCGCAAAGTTTTATACCGAAATCGATATCTTTAGAAAAATTTCGTTTTCTCTCAAATCGCTTGAAATTTTCGCACGAGATCAAATGCTACATGCTCAAGATGACATTGTAGATAGGTCCATACAATTTGATTTAACCAATTTCAACTTTTCAAAAATCCAATTTTGACCTAAATTGCAAAATCCCCAAATTTCCTTCTTGCTGAATTTTTCGCTTTAATCCAAGTTTTCGATCGATTTTCATCAAACAAACTTCATAGACATGAAATTCCAAGTATTGCGCACATGCTAGTATGTTCAAATCAAATTTCCCCCAAATTTGAAATTTTCCGAAAAATTACGAAAATACCCTTTTGGCTCAAATCTTAAAATAGCACTAATTGGAATTGTCTCTTGTCTCTTTCACGTATACACTATGCAAAGGGGAGGGCGAGGACGAGGTAGAGGTCGTGGTCGCATCGTAGGTGCTCTTAGGGGCAGAGGTCAGTTCCTTTCGAGCCTAGACAGGAGGTTAGGAGACCAGACATGTTTGACACACCTCAAGCCGAGTTCCCGTACGAGGCCTACTTCAGCCATCGCAACATCGAGATGGGACGTCTACTTCACTTACGCCAGCTCGTAGCCTTTAGGATTCGGGCAGAGGTTCGACACATTGCAAGTGGACTCATCTCTTCACCGAGGATCTACCGGTATACCCGGAACTAGTGAGGTTGTTCTTCAAAGAACCTTACTTACACAGAGGAGGCTCGAGGCCAAGGACATCCACTTAGACTTGTCCTCGTGGAGCAGTGGTCTTCCGCACTCGCATTCGCTTCTCTACCCGGACACCGGGCTGAGATCTTGCAGTTCCTTACTATCCACAAGCAGTGTGTGTGGATACCCGCAGGAGCAGATCCGGACAGCCATCCGATGCCGTACGAGCTTCGCGAGATATGCTCTACGCTATGGGATAGCCGTCGATGCTTCACACCGTGGACTAGCGGACGGATGACGGGTTCTCGCACGGATTATCGGTCGCATAGTCGGCCGAAACATCATGCCGAAAGCCGGACATCACCATCGGGTCACGTTGATGGAGGCCTTAGTCATCTACCGCATCTACATGGGCTTCGAGATCGATCTCTCCTACATCATTCAGCAGGTCATGCTGGACTTAGTTCTCGCGGCCTAGCATGCGGAACCTTTGCTATGGGAGGCTACCGACCTTGATCTTCAGGCATTTCGGGGTGAGTTTCGAGGATACACCAAAGGGACACTAGATCACAGGATACCCTATTGGGACTCGGACCATTCGTCGATGAGACTACAGCAGCCGAGAGATCTCCCGGTCCGGGAGGGTGAGGATGATGATGAATCGTAGGATGAGGATCAGGGATCGAGAGGATGGAGGAGAGGATATCGGTCCCGATAGTGATGATCAGGCCGGAGATGATGCAGATATGCGCGAGGCCGAGCCTGTGCATCACGAGTTTCCTTCATCACACTTCGAGGTAGGTGGCCCTTCACATGCAGCTCCGAGAGACTTCGGATCTTGGAGCACAGATGAGATCGATGACTTCCATGCTAGAGAGAATGGAGGTCCGACAGAGCAGATGTACGAGAGGATGGAGTCACGACAGATAGGATAGAGCATCGGTGACTCAGCCTAGCAGAGGAGTTCGGAGCATACAGAGATCGGAGCAGATCACCTAGATAGACCGTACCTTAGGATTTCCATTTATGCATTTCAGATGTAATCGTTGTAAAAACTTTTGAAATTAATGAAGTTCATTTTGTTCCTCTTTTAATTATTGTATGTTATGCACCTTTCTTTTCCTTGCATTAGTGACATTTGTTCAAGTATAATTATGGTATGTTATTCGGAAATGTTCTCGTTATGCCTCAAAGGTCAAGTTTCTAATTCAAGTGTTCTATTATTCACTTCTAAGAGTAGAAGAGTCATTTCAGATCAATGACTCAGAATGTTCAGTTGTTGTCTTTTGTGGTTAGGATCTCCTCGAACCTTGGGCTCGATACCAATCATTACGCCCTCCCAATGCCGGCACCCTATCCGGCATACCCGAGAGTGTGATCCACAGCCCGAAGATCAGGTATCGAGTGATCAACCTCCCACATAAACAATAACATAATCATGAACAATCATAACAAGAGTGCGGAAGATAAATCATAGATCCAATAAAGAAAGAATGAATCATAAATGAATCGAATAATAGATATAATCGTAGTATCAAATGGATAAGTAAAGTGAGGCAAAAATCCCACTTTACAACCAGCGGAAAAGTAGCTCTAAAGAAATAAACTAGACAAAACCTAATCCCAAAGAGCAAGTACATTGGGTAACTAAATTGTTCTCCACTTTATAGACAACATCCTTGTAAGTGTAAATCTCATAAATGGCACAAGGACGCTTCCACTCAATGGTCGGACTAAGCATCGTACGGAGCATAACCACTCGCGGGATCTTCGTAGTAATTGTGGTAACCGCAATCACCTTCCCGGAGATATGCCTCTTCGCCTTGCGCTTCTTCATAGGGACCGTCATAGTACTCAAGACTGCAGGATAGTCTAACAACATTGTACAATAAAGGAATGAGTTTCAAAGAAACTCAAGAAGGCGCTTAAAAATCCATAATAACATAAATGGCAGGATTCCGTAACAATCATGAATGCAATATGATATGAGACAAGCAATGAATGAATGAATCTAACTCTATGTATGCTGGTCTCTATTGGCAGACATGCTTTAAGTCATAGCACCGTACTTCTTTAGGAAAGTCCACTCACATCCTCAACCATTTAAGATATCTTGGATTCTCTCACGGATCATTTCACCGGTCTTGAGCAGCCGATTGGTAATGGGTCCTTCATCCCTCAGACAAACCTTGGCAGGGGGTTAAGTCAACACACTCTCTCACAACCATTTGGTATAAGTACTGGCGCATGTCGTGGTAAAACCTAGCCAAATGCAAGTCTTCTACTTAGTTACATCAAGTCGATCCAGATACGTCCATTCCTCGTCCCCGACGATCCTTTCCGGTATCCTTCACACTAGAGTCCTCATAGTCCCTGACTACGGACTCATCAACCCTATTGATCATCCACATATGGTAAACGGGAAGCTCTCACGTCCTCTCACGGGTTGGTTACCGGTCTTAAGCGCCCGTGAGCCCAAGTCTAACCATATGCAACCCTACCAATAAATGGCCCCCACAAT
The DNA here is from genome assembly GCF_041222555.1 of Hakea prostrata. NCBI lineage: Eukaryota > Viridiplantae > Streptophyta > Magnoliopsida > Proteales > Proteaceae > Hakea > Hakea prostrata. Next base: position 56,569,980 of record NC_142600.1, on the reverse strand, counting down.
GTGATTCCCGTCCCCTCACGGGTTGGTTACCGGTCTTGAGCGCCCATGAATCCCCATTGCTACCACGGGTCGTTCGGTCTCAATACCCCTCCGATTAGGGTCCGACATAACAGACATCCTAGCCAAACACTACTAGACAATCCTAGATATGTCATCCAACAGCTTTAGGAAGGTGTCCAGAGGGCATCTCCGGAAACATCCCATAATATTCCCGTAGTAGTCCAAGGACAGAAGTGTCAAAAGGACACCTCTCCTTTCCAAACCATACTTAAGCATACACATGCATCAATTCATATCATCACATATATGGTAACTTCATATATGGAAAGAAATCAATAATTACAATCACTTGTATAACATTGGTAAGTAAATCATACATGAATCAATTCAATATGAATAAGTAATGCTACTGTAATCAAAGTTATGCAACAGTAGTATATCATTGTAAGAATCTAATTTAGGAATCATATCTATGATATTCAAATATAGAAACTAGATTCATGCTATCTATGTAATTAAGGAAATAACCATCCTTACCTTTTATAACTCGCAAAGGAATCCTAAGAAATCAAGTAAGATCTCGGCAAACTTGAGAAGAAGGTCCTAAACAAGTATATACAACATATTAGGAAAGATCCCTAACAGAAAAGATACCAAAACATCCAACATAGACCAATTCTGGAGTTGCTGTACTCATTGGTCGAGTGGATTGGTCGACTGGTCCAACGACCAATCACGACCAATGCAGATAAAGAGCCTATAAAATCAGAGTTTTAAGATATGAAATCCGAATTTGGTGGTTCAAAAGGTACTAAACAAGGGGTAGACTACATCAGTAGTATTCTAACATATAGGGGACCTCAAAACACTAATCCAATCAAGATATCAAGATCCAAATTAGGAAACAAAAAGTTACCATAATTAAATCAACCATGGATCTTGATGAATTTGAAATAGAAAACAAAGACAAGAACAATAGGAGGATGGATCTTTGCTTCAGGTAATGGTATCATGAAAACATACATAGATCTTCATGGAATAAGGCTTAGAAGCATAAATCTAAATAAGGAAATAAAACCTACCATATATGTAACTACCATGCATCATGAAGAACACATAGTATGGTAGAAGAGAACAACTAGAAATCTATAGATTATGGATCATGGAAAGAAAACACAGTAATTAACTACTAACATGATCAACATAGAAGATCCAAAGAGATCAGAATTCAGATTAGAAGTTTAACAAAGATTAGATCATGGTTTGATCATGATTCCTTCAAAAGCTTGCAATGATCATGGTTAAGATCATTGTTCTAGCCTCAAATCCTTAGGATGATCATGAGAACATGTTCAGAGATGTTTGCAACAGAGAATGCAGCATCTCTTCTACTGTCTCAACTCAAAAAGGAAAGAAAAGCAAAGATGGAGGAGAAGAAGAGAGAGTAGACATACCTTTTGATGCAAAAAGAAGAGTTTCGACGAAGATCCGTCAAGAAAACACCAAGGATGCAAGAGAGATGACTTGCAGAGGTCTTTGGTTCGCTCCAGAGAGTTTGGAGGCAGCAAATACGAAGTGGACTCGAGATTGGACTTAAATAGAGCAAGAACAACCTAATTGCCAAAGACAAAGACTCATTGGTCGAGTGGATTGGTCGACTGGTCCAAATCGACCAATCAGTCGACCAATGCCGACAAAGAAGACCAAAACAGGGGAATTGAAGGTCCAGATCAAATCCAATCCTAAAGGGGTTTTGCACACAAGTCAAGTGACTTACCTAATAGGTAGAAATGCCTTCAAACCAAGATAGAGAGCACTCCAAGTCCATCAACTAATTAGATCTTCATCAGGATTCAGTTTCCATAAATAGAACCTCATCATCAACTTTCATGGATTCAAAGCCAGACACCAAGTCCTCTACTGGGATGGCCCAAAGCTGACTTCTTACTTTACTTCGGGTCATCGGACCTACAAATAACAAGGTTTCCGGGTCAAGGTTAGGGCTGGTTTTCCCCCCCCCCCCCCCCCCACCCTCCTTCCCCCCCCCCCTCCCTTTCGTGGTTAAGGTTTTTTCGTCCCACAAAAAAAAAAAAAAAAGGCCGCCGCCCCCCCCCCCCCCCCCCCCCCTTTTTCATTTTTCACCCCCCCCCCCCCCCCCCCCCCCCCCCCCCCCCCCCCCCCCCCTCCCCCCCCCCCCCTCCCCCTCCCCCCCCCACAAACACGGGCGGCCCCCCCCCTTTTCCCCCCCCCCCCCCCCCTCCCCACTCCCCACCCTCCCCCATAAGACACACCCCCCCAACATAAAAAAAAAAAAACACCCCCCCTTATTTCTATTTTTTTTGGCCCCCCTTTCAAATACCCCGGTTCTTGATTTGCATCAAGATTTCCGATCAAGGAGTGTTCAGGGGCGTGTAATCATCCTGATCGGGAGAACGCCATCTCCAAGTCGATCGTGGCTTTCTTGCTCGATCGTGGATGGGCTGCTTCTGTTTCTGGCTTCGTTCGGGAGCTTTCTGCTCTTTGCTGGGCGCTTTTGGCTCTCCTTGACGTGCGTCAAGTATCTCTATCCCTTCTGCTTGTTTTTGACACCATTGTACCAACTCTGAGTAGGTGGTAGGCATGTCTTGAAGTAATAACTCCAGTAACTTTCAATTTGTGAGTCCAGTAAACAAAGCAGTTTTGGCCACCTGTTCGTCCAGATTTTCAATCTCCATGGTGACTTTGTTGCATCTCTTTAGGTATTCCCGAATTGATTCATTCTTCCCCTGCTTGACCGTAAATGGGGTTTCGTCCATCTTCTTAATTTGAATGCCACTTTGGAAACGACCGATAAACTTTCAGACCAATTCCTCAAAGTCGACAATCCTTCTCGAAGGAAGGTTTGAGAACCACTTCTATGCTGCCCCAATTAGGGAAGAACCGAACAATCTGCATAGAATTTCATCAGAGTTTCTTGCTACTGCCATACTCTGCTGGTAGTAACTAATATGGGCAATGGGATCTCCCGAACCATCGAACGAAGTAAACGTGGGGAGTCAAAAATTATGTGGAAACTCGAACCCGGCAATAGCCTCCACGAATGGAGTTTTTCTGATGACCCGAATAGATATCATCAGTCCTTCTCCCTCTGGAAAGCTACCCCAATCTTTGATTTATATCAACCAGCTCTCGACCGATATACAATGATCGTCCGTCGTTAGCCCAAATGGTTTCTCGACCCAAACGTCTTGATGTTGGTGAGTGAGTGCGAACACCTCTTTGTAACCTCGTAGCTGTTCCGGTTCGGCTAGCTTGTGGGTGATCATGCCGATCGTCCCTTCTAATAAAATAATACTAGAAAAAGATGCGGGGCATTACATAGGAGGTTCCCCAGTTCTTAATCTTTGCATTCACCCTCGGGGATCCTGAGCATTCCGACCATAATTCTGGCCTTCAACAGGTTGTTTATCTCCTTGTTGGGAATGGCCTCACATTGGAAGTATGACCACATGTAAAACCCAGCCCTAACCTTGACCCGGAAACCTTGTTATTTGTAGGTCCGATGACCCGGAGTAAAGTAAGAAGTCAGCTTTGGGCCATCCCAGTGGAGGACTTGGTGTCTGGCTTTGAATCCATGAAAGTTGATGATGAAGTTCTATTTATGGAAACTGAATCTTGATGAAGATCTGATTAGTTGATGGACTTGGAGTGCTCTCTATCTTGGTTTGAAGGCATTTCTACCTATTAGGTAAGTCACTTGACTTGTGTGCAAAACCCCTTTAGGATTGGATTTGATCTGGGCCTTCAATTCCCTGTTTTGGATTTCTTGTCAGAAGATTGGTCGACCGATTGGTCGATCGGGCCAGTCGACCAATCCACTCGACCAATGAGTGCTTTGTCTTTGGCAATTAGGTTTTTCTTGCTCTATTTAAGTCCAATCTCGAGTCCACTTCGTATTTGCTGCCTCCAAACTCTCGGAACGAACCAAAGACCTCTGCAAGTCATCTCCCTTGCATCCTTGGTGTTTTCTTGACGGATCTTCGTCGAAACTCTTCCTTTTGCATCAAAAGGTATGTCTACTCTCTCTTCTTCTCCTCCATCTTTGTTTTTCTTTCCTTTTTGAGTTGAGACAGTAGAAGAGATGCTGCATTCTCTGTTGCAAACATCTCTGAACATGTTCTCATGATCATCCTAAGGATTTGAGGCTAGAACAATGATCTTAACCATGATCATTGCAAGCTTTTGAAGGAATCATGATCAAACCATGATCTAATCTTGTTAAACTTCTGATTTGAATTCTGATCTCTTTGGATCTTCGATATTGATCATGTTAGTAGTTAATTACTGTGTTTTCTTTCCATGATCCATAATCTATCAATTTCTAGTTGTTCTCTTCTACCATACTATGTGTTCTTCATGATGCATGGTAGTTACATATATGGTAGGTTTTATTTCCTTATTTAGATTATGCTTCTAAGCCTTTTTCATTAAAGATCTAAGTATGTTTTCATGATACCTTTACCTGAAGCAATGATCCATCCTCCTATTGTTCTTGTCTTTGATTTCTATTTCGAATTCATCAAGATCCATGGTTGATCTAATTATGGTAACTTTTTGTTTCCTAATTTGGATCTTGATATCTTGATTTGATTGGTGTTTTGAGGTCCCCTATATGTTAGAATACTACTGATGTAGTTTACCCCTTGATTAGTACCCTTTTGAACCACCAAATTCGGATTTCATATCTTAAAACTCTGTTTTTTTAGGCTACTGTCTGCATTGGTCGATCGATTGGTCGATGGACCGATCGACCAATCCACTCGACCAATGAGTACAAGCAACTCCGAGAATTGGTCCGTGTTGGATGTTTTGGTATCTTTTCTGTTAGGAATCTTTCCTAATATGTTGTATATACTTGTTTAGGACCTTCTTCTCAAGTTTGCCAAGATCTTACTTGATTTCTTAGGATTCCTTTGCGAGTTATAAAAGGTAAGGATGGTTATTTCCTTAATTACATAGATAGCATGAATCTAGTTTCTATATTTGAATATCATTGATATGATTCCTAAATTAGATTCTTACAATGATATACTACTGTTGCATAACTTTGATTACAGTAGCATTACTTATTCATATTAAATTGATTCATGTATGATTTACTTACCAATGTTATACAAGTGATTGTAATTATTGATTTCTTTCCATATATGAAGTTACCATATATGTGATGATATGAATTGATGCATGTGTATGCTTAAGTATGGTTTGGAAAGGAGAGGTGTCCTTTTGACACTTCGTCCTTGGACTACTACGGGAATATTATGGGATGTTTCCGGAGATGCCCTCTGGACACCTTCCTAAACCGTTGGATGACATATCTAGGATTGTCTAGTAGTGTTTGGCTAGGATGTCCTGTTATGTCAGACCCTAATAGGAGGGGTATTGAGACCGAACGACCCGTGGTAGCAATGGGGATTCATGGGCGCTCAAGACCGGTAACCAACCCGTGAGAGGACAGGAATCACATTGTGGGGGCCATTTATTGGTAGGGTTGCATATGGTTAGACTTGGGCTCACGGGCGCTTAAGACCGGTAACCAGCCCGTGAGAGGACGTGAGAGCTTCCCGTTTACCATATGTGGATAACCAGTAGGGTTGATGAGTCCGTAGTCAGGGACTATGAGGACTCTAGTGTGAAGGATACCGGAAAGGATCGTCGGGGACGAGGAATGGAAGTATCTGGATCTGACTTGATGTAACTAAGTAGAAGACTTGCATTTGGCTAGGTTTTACCCCCGACATGCGCCGTATTTATACCAAATGGTTGTGAGAGAGTGTGTTGACTTAACCCCCCGCCATGGTTTGTCCCGAGGGATGAAGGACCCATTACCAATCGGCTGCTCAAGACCGGTGAAATGATCCGTGAGAGAATCCAAGATATCTTAAATGGTTGAGGATGTGAGTGGACCTTCCTAAAGAAGTACGGTGCTATGACTTAAAGCATGTCCGCAAAAAGAGACCAAAGATACATAGAGTTAGATTCATTCATTCATTGCTTGTCTCATATCATATTGCATTTATGATTGTTCGGAATCCCGCCATTTATGTTATTATGGATTTTAATCGCCTTTTACCGAGTTTCTTTGAAACTCATTCCTTTATTGTACAATGTTTGTTAGACTATCCCGTGCAGTACCGAGTACTATGACGGTCCCTATGAAGAAGCGCAAGGCGAAGAGGCATATCTCCAGGGAAGGTGATTGCGGTTACCACAATTACTCTGAAGATCCCGCGAGTGGTTATGCTCCGTATGATGCTTAGTCCGACCATTGAGTGGAAGCGTCCTTGTGCCATTTATGAGATTTACACTTATAAGGATGTTGTCTATAAAGTGGAGAACAATTTAGTTACCCAATGTACTTGCTACTGGGATTAGATTTTGTCTGGTTTATTCTTTTAGAGCTACTTTTCCGCTGGTTGTAGAGTGGGATATTTGCCTCACTTTACTTATCTGTTTGACACTCTGATTATATCTATTATTCTGATTCATTTATGATTCATTCTTTCCTTATTGGATCTATGGTTTATCTTCCGCACTTTTATTATGATTGTTCATGATTATGTTATTGTTTATGTGGGAGGTTGATCACTCGATACCTGATCTTCGGGCTGTGGATCACACTCTCGGGTATGCCAGATAGGGTACCGGCTGGGAGGGCGTGACAGCACATCTACTTCTCCCGCACGTCTTCTGGCTTCTTCTTGATCAGGTGCATGGGGAGCCACCACATGCCTGACCAGTGCACGGAGTGTATTCTGCATTTCCAAAAACTGGATCTGCATTTGCTCCAATTGCTGTTGAAGAGGATTCGGATGGTTTTGTCGTTCGTTACCACCTAATCCTCCGTCTACACGAACCTCTTGAGCACGACTTCCTTCAGGGATATCCTCTGGATTATTCCCATCTGGAGGACGAATGCCCAATTCTCATTGAGCTGCCACAGCTGTTGCTGCTGATCTGGTGACCATGACTTCTTGAAGCTTTTCCCACAGAAGACACCAAATGATGCGTCCAGAAATTGTCAAGCCTCTGGATCTATGAAGATGATCTGCAAAACAAGGTTAGACATGGCCCGACCGCTAGGGTCGGGAGGCCACCTCTGTAGCTTAAGTCAATAGCTGAACTGATCATAATGCTCGGCTGAATGCAGAGTCTAAAAATGAATATGAATAGTTGGGAAACGATTCAGATACCTCTGGAGTGAGCGGATCACTCGTTTATATAGACATTACCTCCAATTTTTTACCGTTAAGTGAATTATCGATCTTTTCAGATGACCGCCCGATCATAGGGTTTTGCCCTAGATATTCGGGGTGCAAGTAGTTACCGTTCTTAGCATGATTCCCTCTCTGTCTTGAAATAGTTGCTTCCTACAAATTAGCTCTGCCTACTGCAAGATTCGGGAGGTCTTTCGTGACTGGTAGCAATAGTGCGACGCCCTCATCCGATCGTGAGATTAGGTTAAGGCGGGTCCCGAATATGGTCTAATCGCGACAGAAGGTTTGAACCCGGTCCAACGGGTTCGGTGCAATTTTCTTCGTATCAACATGTATCATATTATAGTAGTGATCATGGATGATGTATTAACCTTGATAGAATCCTGGCCCAAATGGAATGATGTAGGACCTAAATGCGAAAGATCAGGCACTCATATTCTATGGACCATTCGGGTCAACAATAGTGTACGAGAGTTCGGATCCTCATAAGATGATGGAGTAGAGCCTATGGAGTTAACCATAGTGGACTGGTAGGAGGAAAGGCCCAACACAACAGGTTTTGGGAAGATGGATTGTATACTTCCTTGAGGGATGTACATCACAAAGACTTAGGATCAAGTAACATATCATACTTGAATATCATGTCAACTACACTACAACTAGGTTCACAACCACATTAGGATAGGTTAGGGTTACAACTGGAACTCTAGCCCTTCTTAGGGAATGAGTCCCTTTATTTCTAGAAAACAACACAAAGAAGCAAGTTTATCGACTTTGTATCGACCAAGTTATGACACAAATAGTGCATAAGGGTTAAACTTGCTATTGTCAGGATGAGCCGCAGTCGATCAGATTGTCACCCAACCAGTTGATAGTCAATTGGTTGGCACTACTAACCGGTCAATTGGAGTTAATTCCGGAATGGAACACCCTATTACCCTAAATACCCCCTAATTTACCTATCAAAACTCTACCTTAACTTGTAATTTGAATTCATACTCTGGGGAGGGAAATGAGAGAGGAAGAAGAACCTAGAGGATGTGGAAATCAAGACATGCTACCATCTTATTGGAAAGACACCTGGGACTATCGATTGCATCCTCAGGGGGGAGCTTTGTCATCCACAAGGGTCAAACCCATGACACCTCCACTGAAAAGTATGGATCTTACCACTCTATCAACCCTGCATTGATGATAGAAATGAGTTTTTAAATTTTGGAAACTATCAAGTAACAAGGAAGAGTATTTTGTTTCCTTGACTTTTTAAGTAAAGAGTGTTAAAATCAAATGATATCTAAATTTAACCGTTTGAGACCAATTAATTAAACCGTGAAACTGTTTGATAGATAATTCAATTTTGATTAAACTGTTTGAAATCAATTAATTAAACAACTGGAATAGACCATCATAGATTAGCTTACTTGGTAATGACCAATGCCTCCTAGTGGAGAGGTTTGGGTTCCATCCTTCCTGATGATACATGTGACATTTTCCATCCCCATTTTCCAATTAAATTAATATAAAACACCCTTTTTAAAAGAAAAACAATTAAAATTGAATTAAACCATGTAATCCCATGGCAAACTTTCCAAATTAAAACAAATATTAGAATTAAATAACAGGCATTAATGCACTAACAATAAATAATTAGTTAAATATTTAATGACAACTAAATATTTTGGCAAAAAAAATGGCATAACTAAATAATTATTTAAGTGGAAATCAAAAGGCATGGTAATGAAAACTAGGTCTTTAAATAAAAATAAGGTTTAGAAAACCTTAAAAATCCATTAAATAAAGAATCATTTATAAATAGTAATGATTTTAACATTGAAATTGTTTATAAATATTTTTAGTTTCGATAATATGAAATTGACTTAAAAAGAATATTCAATCAAACAACAAAGATAATGCAGAAGTTGGCATTTCCTTATCTTCATATTATTGGCCATTTATGCTTGCTTTCTTGCCTGTCAACTTCGTTATAAGAGTTCAAGAAACATCTTAATTTTTGCTTAAAATATGCTACTGCTACCTACAAATTTCCACAGCCTCCAATTAAATTATCCTAAAGGTAGTTGGAAGACACAATAAAATGTGAATGAAAATGACAACTTTCTAAATCCGTTGAATCAAGGCCTTGTTTTTCTCTTGGATTCTACGACTATCTCAACAGAGTCTACTTTATCATCTTCCCAGAACCTGGAGTAGTGCTATCCACCCAAATGGACCATGGTGTAGCAGTGTTTGGTACTTCAGATTCAAATCTTATATTGTAGTAATGAGATAGGATCTAGTAACGGGGGTGGTCTAAAGGGTAAGCAAATTGCTCCGCTTAAACAAGGTTCCGGTATCGAAACCTTGTGGATGTAAAAAATTTCTGCTGGGAGACTCACCCACCACAGCCAGGTGTGCGACCTGAGTCAAACATCGAATTAGTCAGGACAAAGCCTTGGAAACCAGGTTGACAACAAAAAAAAAAAACATAAAAAAAAAAAAAAAGTAATGACATCAGATAGATTACCTATCAACAAGTTATTTTTTGACAACAAAAAAATTCCTTATTTTGATTTCCCTATTTTTATCAACGTGATCTCCCTATTTTGATTTTCTTTTGATGTTTTAACAGATTTTGGTGTAATTCAATCTTCAGGCTCACATTGGATCCAATTCAAGATCTCATTGGCGATCCAACTAGTTGATTTGATTCAGTAGCAAGAACATACATGATGATAGGTCCTCTAATCTCCATATAACTTGGACTTGGAGGACAAAAAATAGTATTTGTTTAGATTTATTCCTACTCCAGAAGCCCTCTCCCCTCTAGAATGATTTCGTGGACTAATTCAAGTCCCTAGGAGACAGATGTGACTTACAAGTCCAAACAATTTGATGTCGGATTATAATTCAAACCCTAGATTCGAAAATTTTATAAACTATAATAACCAAAATCCATTTGTTACCCAATAACCAAACAAAATGGTTTGATCATCATTGACAACCCAATTTTGTATTTTTGTCTTCCTTAGAAAACCAGCCTCTCTCTCTCTCTACTTATTAATCAGGCATCCATGAGGGTGATGATCACTTTCTTAAATGTAATGTAGAATTGAATGGCTCCCAAAATCCCAATCCTACAAGAACAAAATGATCATTTCATCAAAAACTTTTATTTTTTCACACTTCACCTTTTTTTCTTTTTATTTATTTATTTTCTTACTTGAAAACAAGAGAACACGGCTATAATAAAACGACCAGAGAGGTTTTTCTTTTTTTCTTTATCAAGTTAGTTGAGTTAGAGAGGTTTTTCTTTTTTTCTTTATCAAGTTAGTTGAGTTAGAGAGGTTACAAAAGCTGAAAGCTCAGGTTTTGAGTGATAGTACAATGGTGGCAGCCCCTAATATAGAGGCAGTAAGTCAAAGAATGTCATGAGTTCAAAAATTTTGCCCCTACAACACTTTCTTCTCTTCCTCTGGACCTGAGAGCCCTCCGTTGCTAGTCGAAGATGACTGGAAAAAAAAAAGTCTTAGGTGATCATTGAAACAATAGAAGAACTGTGCAAACTTCAAGATGAGAATGCCAGGACATATTAAGGTCACATATATGAATAGGATTGATAAGGAACCTAATTTATGATATTTTGAATGAAACCCAACCATATTCCAACTCAGAGTAAAGGAAATTGGAAGAATAAATTTAAGGTCAAATGCATGCATTACTTTCAGCAACCATATTTCAACCTTGAGCAAAGGGAATATAAAAGAATGAATTTAAGGTCACCTAATTTTATTTTTTTTTGTTGCCAACCCCGGTTTATAAACCAGGGTTCGACCCGCGTCGCACACCTAATTGTGGTGGGTGAGTCTCCCAGCGGGGATTTTTTGCATCTACAAGGATTCGATACCGAAACCTTACTTAAGCAGACCAAGCTGCTTACCACTTGGACCAACCCCCATTGGTTCCTTATCAACGTCGGCTAAGGTCACCTACTTTTCTCCCAGTTAAATCAAGGCAAGCTCGGTCTTTCCTTTAATTTACTAGGGAAACTCACACTTATGAAATTTTTATTTTTTTTTTATCATTATTATTGTTATTTTTTATGAAAGAGAAATATATTGATTAATACCCCTAGATTGACATCATTCCTTTTTACTACTGCCTTTTGACAAAAATAAAGTCATGGTAGAGAACTCTCATTGGGCTTAAGGTTAAAAGTTTTTGGTTTTTACGAAGTTCCTAAAATATCCTTTTGGGGGGAATTCTTGCGAATGCCTTGCATCTATTCCCCCTTGCTCACTTAAATGATTTAACCTTAGGGGGTTGGCTTAGTTGATAAAGACCAATACAGAATAGTATGAGTTCACGAATATGAATTTTCTTACGGCAAAACACTTACCGTGTATTTAAATTATATATAAAGTTACCCCATGAAGAGTAGCTGAATTACGCATAAATTAGCCTGGACAAACCTTAGTTTTAGAAGAAAAAACATATAACAATTATGGTTTTTATGAACTCAAAAAATGGGTGACTTATTGCATTTTCTTGGTTTTAAGCTTGGGTTTGATGCACAAAATTAAGATATGAAGTGGCCAACACAAGTAAAAACCAAGATTTAACATTTAGGAGGCTAAAGAGGGGTAAATTGTGCACCTTAATTTCTACAATAGATTAACCCTAAAATCTATTTATTGACAATGGTGCACCTTAATTTCTACAATAGATTAACCCTAAAATCTATTTATTGACAATGACCTATACATTGTCTTTATCATTAAGTACTATGAAGACTAGAGAGGTTTCTTGGTGAAATTTCAAAAATCAAAAGTGAAAAACAAGAATTGATATTTTTTTTTTGGTACAAAGGGGCTTTATTAAGTCGGGGGATAGGGATATTAAAATGTCTTAGCAAGAATTGAACCCACGACTTCCTAATTAAAAGGTGTTGATTTCACCAATAGAACAGTTCTACGTTGGCAAGAATTGATATTTTACATTTGTAAAAATGGCAGCTGTTTTTTTTTTCTTTTGTTCTTTTTCTTGAAAGATCTTTGAAAAGAAAAAAAATATCAAGAGGACCGTGGGAAACTTTACCCGTAGCCAACATGGAAATAATATCTTAGTGGATGGGGATTGATGTGATGGAGATTGATGTGATCCATCTTATTAGACAAATCAATCATTTTAAAAAGAAATTTTAATATATTTTTCTTCTTCTGTTGTCAGATTTATTACCCTTTATGTATAGAAAATGTAAATCAATCTAAAAAAAAACATTAAACTGTTATAAATAATATTTATTATGAATGCTCATTACCCCAAAGAGATTGTACTTCCAATTGAAGATCTCAACTACCTCATGATGCAATATTAGTGAAGAACACAACCATCTCATTACACAATGTTGACAGTCAATATTTCCATTCTATGCACCTTCTATCTTGAGTGTCATCTATCCTTTCATATTAAGATTATCTTATTGTGTGTGAGAATCATATATTGTATTTATTTGTAGACTCTGATATTACCATATTAGATAAGATGTTAGTTCCATTATAAATATGTAATGACTAACTCAATAGAAGAGTTGAATTGATATTGTCTTTCTTCTTTGTATTATATATTTTCTCTTTATTTTCTAACACGTTATCAGCATGATTCCGCTCGAAGTAATTGTGAACGACTCCGCTCGAAGTATTGTGTTTTGAGAAGAAAGACAGCAGACTATGTATCATTATGTTTTTTTATTCCAAAGTGAAAAGAATGATCGACCTCCTCGTACGTTTTTGTAAACAATGAAGTTTACCTTGTCCATCTTGAAATGTAACTCATCATGATAGAAATGTATGTATTTTATTGAATCTAAAAATCAAACAAATAATAAGATATTAGATTGCCCTAACAATTGTGGTTTGTTATTAACAATTGGTTTTATTTATTGTAGATAGTAGTTGTTAGCTTTGCACCACAAATATTGTTAAATGCACATGAAGTTGCAAGATTTGAAACTGTAAATGAATACAGTTCTGCAGATGCACTTGAAGTTGCAAAATTTAAAACTATAAATGAGTACAGTTTTGCAGATGCACTTGGAGTTGCAAGATTTGAAACTGTAAATGAGTACAGTTCTGCAAATGCACTTGAAATTGCAATATTTGAAACTGTAAATGAATACAGTTCTGTAGATGCACATGAAGTTACAAGATTTGAAACTGTAAATAAATACAGTTTTGCAGTTTTTTAAATTAATTATACTATTGAAATTATGTGGAGAAAATATTATTGATGAAAATTTGCCAGCAAATTTTCAAACTTCAAATTTGTTGTTACAATAGCAATATTGTAAAAGAGTTTTAAGAAACACTCTGAATGATATCATGTTTATATGTGGTTGAGTAAAATAATGGACTATTAATGAAAAGTCATAAAGCTCGTCTTATTAGTACTGCTCCATTCCCTGAAGTGAATGTAGCAATTCATGATATGCTTGAAAGAAGACAAAATTATAATTATGATCATAACTGTGGAAGATAACGAGGCAATAGACGGAATAATTACCCTCATTATGATATAAATAAATAAGAGAATAATAATTTTTCTCAATATAACTCTTCAAGAAGTGAATATAATATTTATTATCGATGTGGCATAAAAGTCATTAGACATGTATCTGTCGTACTCCACAATATTTAATTAAACTTTGTCAAGCCTTAATTAAAGAAATAAAAATAATGTGGAGATAAATTGGATTTTTCACAATCATGATACTTGAGCAATTTTTGCCTATAAAATGGATGATTTTGATGACCTTACAGATACTACACATCTAGATGATGCAAACTTCTTTGAAGATAATAGTTGAAGATTTGATTATGTTAGTCGAGTTCAAATAAAAATAAAATTAATATTATATTAGTTTGTAATTATTTTCTCTTCAAATCTCATCTCATATGTTAGTTTATCTTAAATTTAATATTTTTCTTCTATAATTTTTTTTATTGACTTCCTATATATCATTTGATTTATTTTGATGAAGAATGTAAATATTCTCTTATATGCTACGACGCATATTATACTTAGAGAAAAAAAATATATATTTATATTATTTGATGATGTGGAAGCCAATGTTCATATAATAATCGATAACACAACATTGATTGGAAGCTCCGGAAGAGCTAATCTATTATTATCTAAGAGATGAGAATTGGCTATAAATAATTCATTATTTTGTAGTAAGTCTTAAAGAAACTTGTTAAGTTTCGAAACTATTTGCCAAAATGATTATCAGATTGAGACTACAAATAATAGTAAAAGTAAGTAACTATGTATTACTACAAAAGTGTTAGACATTTACTCCTAGTTTGTACTATACGAATATTCGCATGGTTGAAACACATGCTTGGGTAAATCAAAAGTACATTGATTCTGATAGTTTTATTATTTGGCATGACCAGTTGGACCATCCCGGATCAAGTATGATGTGAAAAATTATTGAAAATTCAATTGTCATCTTGATGCGTCCAAAATCTGCTCAGCCCTTAGATCTCCTCGTGATGTCCTGCAAAACGAAAGCGTCAGATGTGGCCCGACCGCTAGGGTCGGGAGTCCACCTCCGAAGGCTAAGTCAGTTGATGAACTTAATCACAAACGGCTCTGCTAGAAGCGTAGAGCTAAGGAATGAAGAACTGGGAAAGGTGATCTAGATAGCAGATCGCTGATAGTTTAGGTCTATCAGTATGTATCTGAACCTGAGTCTCAGATAGTATTCTTTTCGATCCATCCCTCACCTTGTATGGTAGTGAGGTTTATATAGAGTGTACTTTCGAATCTCCTTCGTTGGATGCACTTGAGCCTTCTTCGGGTAGTCGTTGGATCTTATCAGTTAGATCCGTTGAGCAATAGACTTCTACTAGTTTGGGCTAGTAGAGGACTCCTGAGATAACCTTTAGGTTATGCGATGATTATCCCTTCGATAATGATTATCCGCAGCCGTCAATTCGAGTCTGCCATCATTAGGGTGATTACCCTAATCCATAAGTAGGATTAGGGCACGCTTGCAGCCGAATAAGCTTTCTTCTCTAGCAAGCCATCTTCCGGATCCGGTTCGCTAGGGAACGAGTCGGATCTCTCCGTCTCGACCGGGGTCGAGGGTCGGACAAGGTATGAACCCGGTCCGATCATAATCTCTCCATATCACGAGCCCCCGAGACCAAGCGTTCAGTCGATCCCGAGGGCTTGGTTTTTAACTGGGTTCATCGTCAGGTGATAATCTCTGCGTGCTTCATTAAATGTCATATCACATTTAATGCGGTGGTCACTTTTCCTCGAGCGTTGTGAGTGTAAGGCCACATATGTCCTTGCAGTTGATCTGTCGTGGCTCACGTCATCCAAGCGACGATTTCCGAACGCCTATTTCGGATTCGTGAGTTCAAACTTTCAAAACGTCTTTCAATCTTGATCGCTGATTTTGAATCAATCTCGATCGTTCAGATTCCCGAACACTCGTGCGGGAGTTTTAAAAGCGGTTCGTTGTCTTCGTAGGTTTCATTCTTCCTGTCTGGAATTTGAACCTTTGTTGTCTGCTTCGCGCCTTCCTGCTCTCAAGCTTCCGCCTCACTGAATCAGTAAGTTTACTGGTCTTTTTCTTTTTGTAGTTTACTGAAACAAGTAATGGCGGACGATAGGGCTTCTCTGGTACCCAGTGTTGGTAATAGCAGTGAGGCTTTTGCTTCTCCTGCTCTCGAACAGTCGGATAGTGATAACAAAACCCTAACTGTCCTCTGGCGCGAGTTCGCTGAAGTTTCTCAAAAAGGTTTTGAAAGAAAAACCGAAACTTCTCCTGTCCTTCTCGAGTCTGGATCTTCCAAAATTGTCGAGTCTTCTAGGCAGCCTCAAACTTCCGGGTCCGATGGTGGACCTGGCTCTGTTCCCTCCATTTACGATGAGGAAACCCTTCTTTCAGCTGTCCAAGATTTTGATCTTCCTTCCTCATATCAGGTTCGGGCTCCCCACCCTGATGAGAGGGTTGATTCATCCCTTTCGGGTGAATTTTCTCCCGTATATAGATGCACAGGAAAGCGGGGTTCGCTTTCCCTTTTTTAATCCTTTGTTCTCCGCAGTTCTGAATCATTGGAACATTTGTCCCGAAATGCTCCTCCCCAATAGCTGGCGTCTTATCGTCGGCTTCTTGGGTTTGTGTTTTGAACTTGGCATTACGCCATCTCTTTCTCTCTTTGTACATTTTCATGTTCTTTCTATCTCCCATCCTCCCGAATGGGTTTTTCTGTCCAAACGCAATAAGGCTGAACTTGATTGGAGGGGCAGCATCCTTGTCAAAGGAACTTGCCCTTCTAACCACAAAAGATGGCACGAACGATACTTTTTCTGTCGAGCGCCTCCATCAGATCTTAACTTCCCAACCATCTGGAGGAGGTGTACTTCTTCTTCCGAGAATAACCGAGGCCTTCCCTTATCCAGAGAAGACGAGGCGGCCATCAGGAAGATCAAATCCATTCCGTGGTATCAGGAGATACATGGATTTGAAATGGAGTATAACTCCATCCTTCAGTACTGGGGCTTGGCTCATTGTGAGCTTCTAACCACCATCCTTTAATTTGACTGAAGTGATATGTTTTTAATTCTGACTCTTGTCCTTCTTCTTTGCAGTGCCTCCAAAAATGAACCCTGAAAGCCTGCGGGTGAAGGCCGCCATGGCCGTTGTGACAGCCGAGCAACGATCGCCCAGAGCCTTGACCGTAGATCAAGAGGCTTCTATTCCCTTTCCCGACCCCTCTTATAGGGGTATCAGGAATATCAGACCCGTGGCTGATGCTTCGGGTAAAGGGAAGAAACCGATGGTGGAGAGGTCTAATGTCTCTTCCTCCGCCCGAACCAAGAGGAGGCATGACACAATTGATGCTTCCTCCAATAAAAAATCCAAAGCTTCAACGGATGGTGAGGAGGTCTTCACCCCTCAGTGGACCCTGAAGCTGACCGACAGGGTGACTCGAGATCCCGAGAAAGCTGCAGAATGGAGCTCCCTCAGTCTTGCTCCTTCGATCGCCGGAATTTGAAGCCCTGGATGACACCTCCCTTGTTAGTCAATCTACAAGGTACCGGTCTTCTTGCTTAGTTATTTTTTCATAATTCCTTATGACTTCTTCTGATATTTTCCGCCTTCCCAGGAATGCTGTGTTGAGCTTTTATCAACACATGGAAGCATTGAGCCGGGTTGGTTGCACCAGCTCCTTGCTGCAAACCTGTGAAGAGAGTTTGGCAAAAGCCAATTCTTAAATAGACCAGCTGACTGCAGCTGCCGTGGAGCTGCAACAAAAGCATGAGGAAGAAGTGATCTCCCTCAAGGAGGCCCTCGAAGCGTCGAAGATTCGTGCCGCTGCTGCCGAGCGCGAGGCCAGGAAGCAAAAAGCAGCTGCCACGTTGTTTGGTGACAGGCTTGAATTCAAATGTAGGGAGCTCGAAGAACATCTGAAGTTGGCGATCCCTAGCAAGCCCGAGCATATAAAGCCAGAGCTTCGGAAGGAGTGTGTTCGGAAATACCTGAACAGCGTACCTTTCTCCGAGCTGCTAGGTATCTACAACCTTCAAGCTTATCGCTTGGGGTAGAACGACGTTTGGGAGCGAATCCTCGGATCAATCCCTGCCTTCGACACTGCTCCTTTTCGTGAGGTGTGCCACAAAGAGGTCTTCGGGAAAGTTGGTATGGATCTCCCGGACTGGGCTCAGGAAGAAGATGATCCTTTTCCAGCTGACCCTCAATATGAGGCATACCTGGCTGACGAGCCGACACTTCCAGAGGAGAAATCACAAGCCGAGTCTCAAGTTGCTGCTGTAGAGGACTCAGCCGATGCCATTCTTGAGGAAGGCTCTTCTCATGATCCTGAGAAAAGTCCTCCCGACCAGGGTCCCTCGGGCAACAATGAAGAAAAGGCTTAGGGAGTTATCTTTTTGTACAGATTTACCCTCTATTTAATGAATAGACATTTCTTTCTCATGTTGACCTTTATATTTCCCCGTCTCCTGCCGAAATCTTGCCTTGAATATCAAAGTATTAATGATAAAACTCATCACTTAACTTTACATTCCTCGCCGAATAATAATCTTGTAGAAATATTGTGAAGATGCGTTTCGGGAAGATGCATTAATCTTCTCCACTACTTCATTTATTGCAAAGTCCGCACGTTTCCCTTCTGCGAAGTTCAAACGTTTTCTTGCCTTTGTATACCATTCACTGTTTCCAATGAATCGGAAATACATCCATTATTTTAATGGCGGTGCGACGATTGGAGTTATCTCTGCATCAGGTGCTCGCTTCCACATGTTTCCATGTGGCATCCCTCTGACCGTTGATCTTGCTTTTTGCGGATTTCGAAGTGTCATTTCGATCTAGGTCGTCGGTTGTCCTTAGCCTTCAACCGTCGTCTTAATACCTGAGGCTATTTAAAGCCTTCGTGGGTACTCTCCATCTATCCTGTCTTCTGCAAGTTAGATTTGCTAAAGTGTTAAAGCGACCTTTCGTCCTTCGGCCTGCTTCCGTATTCCTCGTACTCCAACAATAGCTCTATCAACTTCTGAACAAGTGAGTTTCTTGATTACTCATCTCTTTCCCCACTTCCCCCCTGAGTAAACTGCACAGTAGTTATACTTGGGGTTTAGTTATTTGGGTTTGTTGGAAGTAAAAAAACTAGGGTTTTCCCTCTTGTTGTTGTCGTTTATTTCTGTACTGATACGGCTTGTTTGTTTGCATAGTGGCTCCCAAGATCAACCCGAACTTTATCAGAGCAAAATCTTGCAAGAAAATCGTTCTGTCGGTGGTGGTTGGGGCCAGTGCGGTGGTTTCAGATAGTGAATCCTCCAAGCGTAAGGCGACTGCTGCCGGTGAATCTTCAAGTCAGATTCCCACAGTTTCTATTGATGTCGTCCCTGCGCCTCCTTTGCCCGAAGTGATCGCTCGTCTTTCCCAGGAAGATCTTGATCACTCCGTTGCCGATGGTGCTACCGACGCCCCTGCTGGTGAGACTGTTGGTGCACCCCCGAAAGAGACTCTTCGGGCATCTGAGGCAACTATGTTGGCGTCTGATGAAGGTGTGGTTCCAGCAGGTGCTGCTCCTATTTCCAACTCCAGTGCTTGTTTGGCATCCTCCTCCTCTCCTTCCGAGTTGGAGGATTTTGCCACTAGGAAGCGCCGTCGGGTGACAAGTGATGTAGCTCATCCTTCTCTTGGTGTAGCTCATCCTTCTCATCCTTCGCATGAATTAGTGTCAAACGAGTTTGACAGAGCATTGGAATGGTGTACTGCTGCTTGAATGACTTCTGAGAGCGCAGTTCTTTCCAAACTTCCAGATGAAGTCTTTACGAAGTCACTGATGATGTAAGTCTTTCTTCATTATCCTCTGATTCTGAAAAATTACTTTTCTGCTCCTCGTTAACTCGGAAGTTGTTTGCAGGAGTCTTGCTGGTAACTTCCACAACCAAGTGGAAGTAGTTACTAGGCTCAGTAGATTGAGCAATGAAGTTTCTAGACTTCGGGAAATCTCCGAAGCTAAAGATGTTGAGATTGCTCGCCTTCGGAATCTAGCTTGGGAGGTGGCAGGAGAAAAAAATTCGATGATTGGTCGTCTTCGGTCAGACTTGGATGATGCCAGGGAGAAGATCCGGCGACTGGAGCGAACAGTTGGAAAGTCAGGAGCCAAAGGACCTGAAACGTTACCTGAAAGGCAAGCTGTCGTTCCTTTGCCCGAATCCCTTCCAACTGATATTCGCAGAGCCTGCGTCTTCAAGTATTTACACAGTAAGCCTTTTGTTGATATGCTGAATGCTTATAACTTGCAGGCGTACCGGGATGGTGAGAACGAAGTATGGGAATCAATATTAAGGAAGGACCTCATTTTGATACGACTCCCTACGATCTTTGTTTGCCATCCTGAAGTATTTACCGACCTGGGTATTCCTCCTCCCGACTGGACCAAGGATAAGATTGATCCTCCACCTTCCGATCCAGATATTATGCATTATCTGGAAGATTCTTCTGTTTATTCTCCCCTGGAAGAAGTCAATTATGACGAGCTTGTCCTGAATGCGAGTTTGGTCGAGGACCATGCTTCTCCTGGACAAAGAGTATGAAATTGCGGAGGATTTTATGCATACCGAAATATTTTTGTAATCCTCATTTCTTCTCTTCTTTTCCTTGAATCCCCACCAATGGTTGACTCATATGTTTGTTCTAGCAAAGTCGCGTTGATCTTGTATAACTTCTCAACAGTCACCTATGATGACTTTCTTTTTTGACCGAAGATTGTATCCAGCTCTTGTAATTGTTTTGATACTGGCCTCTTTGGATCTTTTGAAGAAATAAGAAATTAACTTTATCTTGAACTTTGCTAGCCACTTGAATCGCTGTTGCATTAGGTCTTAGTTGTTTGAAACAATGCCTTTACTTAAGGATTTCCGGAGAAATACAATAAGTCTGAGAAGGAACTCACTCGGGTTTTAAACCGATGCCTTTACTTAAGGATAATTCAAAAATTCAATAAGTCTTGAAGGAACTTACTCGGGTTTTAAACCGACGCCTTGCAAAAGGAACTCACTCGAATTTTCATCCGATGCCTCGACTTAAGAAAGTCCAAAAATTTCCATAAGTGTTGAAGGACCCACACGAATTTTCATCCGATGCCTTATAGTTGGATCTTGTTCTTGAATGTGGTGTATGATGCCCCCCAATCAAAAGATAGTTTGTTGAAAGCCAAAAATTGCATTGATTGAGTTGAAAATGATTACATCGTGAACAAAATTGAAACCATCCTCAAGGATAAAACTTTTTGAGATGCCTAGCATTCCACGAACGATCCAACTCTTTCTGGGTGTTGATGTTCTTCAGCCTGTAAGCTCCTGAACCGACCGGTTTCACAACCATATAAGGTCCTTCCCAGGAAGGGTCTAATTTTCTTTGGTGACGCGGGTCGGAAGCTAGGGTGTTTCTCAACACCAAATCTCCGGCTAAGTACCGACGATTCTTCACTCGAGTATTATAATGAGACGCTATCCTTCTTTGATAATGTTGAGTTCGTGCTATTGCCTTTGCCCGAACTTCGTCCAACAAATCAAGACTATCAAGCAGCCCTTGTTCATTTCCTTTTTCCTCGAACTCACGATCCCGTAATGTCCCCGCCATTATCTCCACTGGTGCCAATGCTTCGGATCCATATGCCAACCTGAATGGAGTTTCTCCTGTGGGTGTTCGAACCGTAGTTCTATAAGCCCACAGTACATTATGAAGTTCTTCGACCCAAGAAGCTTTGTCAGCTTCGAGTCTTCTCTTTATTCCTTCCAGTAGCGTTCAGTTAGTAACCTCTACCTGTCCATTGCTTTGGAGGTATGCCAATGAGGACATACGATGCTCGATCATATACGTTCCACAGAATTGCTCAAATTGTGGATAGTCGAACTGAGTACCATGGTCAGTGACAATAATCTTTGGAATCCCAAAGCGATATATGATTGATTCAAGCACAAATTTCTCCACTTCTTTCTCAGTAATTGCCGCCGGTGCAATCGCTTCTACCCATTTTGTGAAGTAATCAATTGCTACTATCGAGATATTCCCGTCACTTCGATGCCTTGGTGAATTTGCCCATGATATCAATTCCCCACATTGCAAAGGGAATGGGATTTAGAATTGAAGTCATAGTTTCCGCCGGGCGCTTCGATACTGTAGCATGAATTTGATAGTTACCACATCGACGAACGTACTCCATAGCAACCTCTTGGACCTTAGGCCAATATAACCCAAGTCTCAGAATTTTGTGAGCCAAGGCTCGTCCACCCATGTGAGCTCCACAAATTCCTTCATGAACCTCAGCCAAAGCTGATTTTGCTCCTTCGGGGCCTATACATCTCATAAGGGGTCCAGCATAAGATCTTTTGTATAGTCTCCCGTTCTGAATGACAAATCTAGCTGATCGAATCTTGATCAACCTTGCCTCTCTTGGATCCTCGGGTAATTTGTCATCCCTTAGATACTCGATTATTGGATCCATCCAAAGAACGTTCGCTTCAATATAAGAAATTTCTTTCTCATGATAACTTGGAAAAGTTATCTCTTCAATGTAGACCGAAGGGTCTAGATTCTTTTCCTTGGCATTGACTAGTCGGGATAGCTCATCTGCCACTGAATTTTCATTCCTCGAAATCTGAGATATCTTCAAATTCCGAAATTGGTTTTGAAATGCCCGCACTATCTCTTGATATTTACGCAAGCGTGGTTCTTTAATACCATACTCCCCCTGGACTTGGTTGACTATAAGTTGAGAGTCACTATAAATAGTAACATCTGCAATAGATAATGCTTTTGACAACCAAAGTCCTGCTATCAGAGCCTCATATTCTGCTTCGTTATTACTTGCGTCAAATGCGAATCTCAAAGCATATCGAATAATAAATCCCGCTGGACTTTTTAATAGAATTCCAGCTCCTGCTCCATCTTTATTACTCGAACCATCCACATATACCTCCCAAGTGGTTGGTATAATGGGATCCTCAATGGTGGGTTCCACTGGTGCAGTAATTTCTACTACAAAGTCGGCTAATGCCTGAGCCTTGATTGCAGTTCTGGGCTTAAAGCTCACTTGGAACTCGCTGAGTTCAACCGACCAGGACACCATCCTTCCAGACAAATCAGGTTTGTTAAGAACTTTACTAAAAGGAAAAGTTGTAAATACCTTAATTGGATGAGCCTGAAAATATGGCCTTAGCTTCTTGGCGGCCATCATGAGAGCCAGAGCCTGCTTCTCAATCTGTGAATATCTTGTCTCCGCATCTAGTAACACGTGGCTTACATAGTAAATCGGCCACTGTTTTTTATCTTTTCCCGAACAAGTCTTGCACCGACCGCCGAAAGGGACGTCGCTAGATATAGCTGTAATATTTCCCCCTTTTTTGGTCTGGACAGGATCGGTGGTTGTCCAAGTGCTTCTTTAAATTCCTTGAAAGCTTTCTGGCACTCTTCAGTCCACTTTGCTTCCTTACTGCCCTTCAGGTCTTTAAGTGCCTTGAAGAAAGGCAAACATTTTTCTCCAGACTTGGAGATGAATCGATTTAAAGCAGCAACTCTCCCTGTTAAACACTGTACATCCTGAACGGTTTTGGGAGCCTCCATATCAATCAGAGCTTGTATTTTGGTAGGATTAGCCTCAATTCCCCTCTGTGATACCATGAAGCTCAAAAATTTGCCCGAGGAGACTCCAAAGGCACACTTTTCTGGGTTTAGCTTCATTTGATGTTTCCGCAGTACTGAGAATACCTCAGTCAAATCTGCAATATGATTTTCTTTTGTAAAGCTTTTCACTAGCATGTCGTCAACATAAGCTTCAACATTCTTTCCTATCAGCTCTTTGAAAATCTTGTTGACGGCCCTCTGATATGTTGCTCCTGCATTCTTTAGGCCAAAAGGCATGACCTTGTAATAATAGCTCTCACGATCAGTCATGAAAGCCGTATACTTCTCATCCTCCTTATTCATAAGGATCTGATTATACCCTGAGTAGACATCCATGAAACTTAAAGTTTCATATCCTGCAGTCGCATCTATCAAGAGGTCAATCCGAGGCAACGGGTAGCAATCTTTTGGGCAAGCTTTGTTAAGATCTGTGTAGTCTGTACACATGCTCCACTTCCCATTCGCCTTTTTTTACCATTACCACGTTGGCCAACCAAGTTGGGCACTCAATTGGTTCTATGAAACCAGAATTCTTAAGTTTTTCAACTTCGCTTCGAACGGCTTCATACTTTTCAATGGAGAAATTTCTTCTTTTCTGTATCACTGGTTTCGCCTTAGGGTCTATCCAGAGTTTGTGCTCTACAATGGCCCGATCGATTCCGTGCATGTCCTCAGCAGACCATGCAAATACATCTTTATTCTGTTGAAGAAAAAACTTCAACTCATCTTTAAATTCTTCCAACTGTTCAGACCCGATATAAGTAATCTTCTTCTCATCCTCGGTACACAGCTGGATTTGTTCCAGCTTCTCCACTGTTTCGGGTCTTTGCATCTCTGTCTCTTCCCGATCATTTCGAACTTCTATGGGGAGGGCAGTTACCTTCCTCGGGCCCTCCTTGTCTTTTAAATTGGCAACATAACACTGCCGAGAGATCTTCTGGTCAGAGGAGACTTGACCAATTCCCATATCAGTCGGGAATTTTATCTTTAGGTGCTTTGTCAAAACAATAGCACCTATCTTGGATAAAGATGGTCGCCCGAGGATCATATTATAAGCTGGCAGTTCCCGAACCACCAAAAAATTGATTCAGACAGTTGTTTCCTTAGGAAAACTTCCAATGGATAAATCCAACTGGACCGATCCTTCCGCCACTGCAGATGACCCTGCAAAACCATATAGATGTGTGGATGAAGGTTTCATCAAGTCCTGATCCACCTTCAATTTTTGATACACTTCGTAGGAAATTAGGTCAGCTGCAGACCCTGTATCAATCAAAACTCTATGCACTTCCCGTCGTGCAATCTCTACCTCGATGACTATAGCATCATCATGAGGTAAACAAACGCCTCTTTCGTCCTCCTCGCTAAAGGTGATAGAATCTTCACCATTCAGCTTCTTCCGCTTCTGCGTCTCTCCGGTTCCAACAAATTTGGATTTTGTTTTCAGACTCCGGAGTGATTCGGGTTCTGGTCCCCCGAAGATGGTAAGGATCGGTGACCGAGTAGCTTCAATCACCTCCTTGCCTTTCTTAGACTTCGGGGCCTCCCTTGATCGTTCCAAATTAACCGAACGATCCCTTTTAGGAGCAGCCGCACGTGGCTCCCGTGGCTCCTCCCTCCTTCTTCTCCGCTAACGAAACCGGACAGATGTCCCCGAGATATCAATCTCTCAATATCTGCCTTCAGATGATGACAGTCATTAGTATAATGACCATAGTCCTTGTGGAATCGGCAATACTTTTCTCGATCCTGCTGCTCTCCGGGTTTCAAAAGAATTTTGGGCGGCCACTTTAAAATATTTTTTCTTTTGAGGATATTTAAAATATCAGCCCGAGGAGCATTCAATGGAGTGTACTCACTTTTACCGGGGGACCTTTGGCGCCAAGGCTGAGATTTTCCAACCCGATCACGAACATTTTTCTTTGGCTTCTCGCTCGCTCAGGAGCCTTCTGTTCCTTATTGGAGACTTTATTATCTCCTTGGCGCGCATCTAGAATCTCCATGACTTCAGCCTCGCTTCGGCATCTCTGTACCAACTCGGCATAAGTCGCAGGCATATCCTGTAGTAATAACTCCAGGAGTTTCCGATTAGTGAGTCCCGTGAATACAGCAGTTTTGGCTACTTATTCATCCAAATTTTCTATCTCCATCGTCACTTTGTTGAATCTTTTCGAAACTCTCTCGATTGATTCACTCTTTCCTTGTTTGACAAGAAACAAGGTTTCTTCCGTTTTCTTGACCCGTATTCCACTCGGAATCGCCCTATGAATTGGCGTGCCAATTCGTCAAAGTTTACGATCCTTCCGGAGGGGAGGTTCGAAAACCACTTTTGTGCTTGCTCCAGTAAGTGATGAACCAAAAACCACCATAAAATTTCATCGAATTACCCGAAACCGCCATGGTCTCGTTGGTAATAGCCGATGTGAGCTGTTGGATCTCCGGAGCCATCGAATGTTGAAAAGGTAGGCAAACGGAAGTTACGGGGAAACCGATATCCCGCAATTGGCTCGGCAAAGGGAGTCTTCCGAATGACCGAGTAAATATCCTCGCTTATTCTTCCCTTAGCCAACTGCCCTAATTTCTCATTGATGTTGGCCAATTCCCGACCAACTGGGGTCGGGTGATCTTCAACAATATGATCACGACCTCGATTAACACGATCATCCCGTGCTACTCGATCATCACGAACAGCCCGTCCTTCCCGAGCATTCCTCTCGTCGTGAACTGCTCGATCATCACGAACGGTTCTTCTGACAGTGGGTGAGTGAGTTCTTACCCCTGTATCCAACCTTGCGTTTGAATCAGCTGTACTCTCTTGCGGTCTGTCGAACCGATCGTCTCGCCTCGGTTGATCATCGATCCTCCTAAGTCCTCGGTCTCCTTCACGGAAATTATGATCGATATTCCGGTCTTCAGCCAATCTCTGGTCACGTGGCAATGCACGTCTCCCTGAATCGCACTGATCAGGCTCTTGTGGTAAAACCACTCGTCTGGTGAGCATGCGGAGTGCTTGGCTCACCTCCAAGAGTTGAATCTTTACCTGATCCAATTGATCTTGGATTGTATCAGGAGGAGAATTACGTCCTCCCTGGCCACCATCTACCTCGATAGGATTTTGGCTTTCCTGGAGAATATCTGGATTATTCACTCCAGGGATCTGAACACCGGAATTGCGTTGTGCAGCGGCTGCTGCGGTTGCTGATCTAGTCACCATGGCTTTTCAAGTCAGTTTCCCACAGACGGCGCCAATTGATGCATCCAAAATCTGCTCAGCCCTTAGATCTCCTCGTGATGTCTTGCAAAACGAAAGCGTCAGATGTGGCCCGACCGCTAGGGTCGGGAGTCCACCTCCGAAGGCTAAGTCAGTTGATGAACTTAATCACAAACGGCTCTGCTAGAAGTGCAGAGCTAAGGAATGAAGAACTGGGAAAGGTGATCTAGATAGCAGATCGCTGATAGTTTAGGTCTATCAGTATGTATCTGAACCTGAGTCTCAGATAGTATTCTTTTCGATCCATCCCTCACCTTGTATGGTAGTGAGGTTTATATAGAGTGTACCTTCGAATCTCCTTCGTTGGATGCACTTGAGCCTTCTTCGGGTAGTCGTTGGATCTTATCAGTTAGATCCGTTGAGCAATAGACTTCTACTAGTTTGGGCTAGTAGAGGACTCCTGAGATAACCTTTAGGTTATGCGATGATTATCCCTTCGATAATGATTATCCGCAGCCGTCAATTCGAGTCTGCCATCATTAGGGTGATTACCCTAATCCATAAGTAGGATTAGGGCACGCTTGCAGCCGAATAAGCTTTCTTCTCCAGCAAGCCATCTTCCGGATCCAGTTCGCTCGGGAACGAGTCAGATCTCTCCGTCTCGACCGGGGTCGAGGGTCGGACCCGGTATGAACCCGGTCCGATCATAATCTCTCCATATCACATCTATTGAATAACCAGAAGATTATTCAATTGAGTGAATTTTCTTATTCTGCTTGTTCTCAAGGAAAATCTATTGTTAGAAATTTACCAGCTAAAGTTGAGATTGAACATTCTATATTTTTTAAACGTATAGAGGGTGAAATATATGGGTCCATTCACCCATCATGTGGACCATTCATATAATATATGATTAGTAGATGCATATATAAAATGGTCACATGTATATTCATTATAAACTCGCATTTTGTATTTGCGAAATTGTTAGCTCAAATAATTAGATTAAGAGCACAATTTATGGATTATAAAATAAAGACAATTTGTTTTGATAATGCTAATGAATTTACATCTCAGGCTTTATGATTATTGTATAACAACTGAGATCACAGTTGAATAGCCTGTTGCTCATGTTTATATCCAAAATGGTTTGGTAAAATTATTTATTAAATGTCTCCAATTAATAGCTAAACCATTGTTTATGAGAACAGAGCATCATTTGTATGCATCAGGCCAAAAGGTTGTCATAAATTCTCCCTATTACAATTGGCTTATGGTTAGAAGTAAAATATTTCTCATCTTAAAATTTTTTGGATGTGCGGCTTATGTTCTAATTGCTCCACCACAGTTCCCAAATAAAGTTAGGAATATATGTTGGATATGAATTTCCTTATATAATTCAATATCTAGCCAATGATACGAGATTTATTTAAAGCAATACTTGCTGAGCATTATTTTGATGAATTAGTTTTTCCAACATGAGGGGGAGAGAATAAACAGTTGAAAAAAAAGATTGATTGTATGCATTATCATTATTTCATTAGATCCTCGCACTGAGCACTGTGAACTTGAAGTTCAAAGGATAATGCAATAAATATTATAAATCAACTGCCAGATTTGCTGACCTGTTAAGAATTACTAAATCTTATATTTCAGCTGTAAATACTTCAATTAGAATTGATGTCCTAGCAGGACAATCTATCAGTGCAAATGAAATTAAACCATGTTTAAAACGTGGAAGATCAATCGGTTCCAAGGATAAAATTCTAGAAAAGGAAATGAGCAAATGATCAAGATGATCATAATATGGAGACAATTGATTATGAAGATCCTAAAGGCATAACTTTCTATAAAACCCCAGAAGAGGTTCAGGTACCTGAAAATAATGAAGAGATCTCGATTAGTTATGTCATTGCAAGAAAAAGATGGAACTGAAAAATAAAGTTGTCGACAACATTTTTGTATATTATATTATTGTTGAAATAATGCAATAAGACGAGGATCTTGAACACAAATTTGTTGATGAATGTAAATGAAGAAATGATTGGCCAAAACGTAAAAACGCAATTCAAACAGTATTGAATTCGCTTGAAAAATTAAAGTTTTTGGACTTGTAGTCCAACATCTGAAGGTATAAAGCCAGTGGGGTATAAATGAGTTTTCGTGCAAAAAATGAAATGAGAAAAAAAAAATGAAATTGGGATATATAAATCACGAATTATGGCACAAGAATTTTCACAGAGGCCTAGCATTGATTACATGGAAATATGTTCTCTCGTGGTAGATGCAATCACCTTCAGATATCTTATTAATCTGGCAGTATATGAAAATTTTGACATGCGTTTATTGGATATTATTACAGCCTATTTATATGGCTCACTCGAGTGTGAAATATATATGAAAATCCCTGAAGGGTTCAAAATGCCTGAAGCACATAAAAATTCATAGGACATTTGTTCAATAAGGCTTCAGAGATTATCATGGCATATATGGTATAACTTCTTTAGTAGATATTTATTAAATGAAGAGTATAAAAATGATCAAATTTATTATTGTGCTTTTATTAAAGGATATGAATATGATTTTAATAAGTGTATATGAAGATGACTTAAATGTCATTGGAATTCCTGAAGAATTTTCAAAAGCAATAGATTATTTGAAGAAAGTTGAAATGAAAATCTTGAAAAGACAATGTTTTGTCTTGACTTATAAATTGAGCATTTGACGAATGAAATATTCGTTCATCAATCAACTTATACAAAAAATATTTTGAAGCGATTTTATCTAGATAAAATACATCCATTAAGTACCCCAATGGTTGTGAGATCGCTCAATATAAAGAAAGATTCATTTCGACCCCAAGAAAACAGTGAAGAATTTCTTGGTCCTGAAGTACCATATCTTAATGCAATTGGGGCATTAATGTATCTTGTTGATAATACACAATCGAATATAGCATTTTCTATAAGTATATTAGCAAGATTTATTTATTCTCCAATACGAAGACACTGAAATGTTATAAAACATATATTTCAGTATATTTGAGGAATTATTGAAATTATGTTATTTTATGAATGTGGACATCAACTTAGTTGTTATGTAGATGCAGGATATTTATCTGATATATATAAAACTAGATCTCAAACAGGCTATTTATTCACAAGTGAATGTTAACTATTTTATATTTGGTTAAGATCAATGATACGACGCATTCAGGAAGCATGCGGTCTTTTACTAGAAGAAGGAGTTTCAACAATATTATATGAAGATAATGCTGCATGCATAGCTCAATTGAAGAAATGATATATCAAACGAGATAAAACGAAACATGTAATATCCAGCCCTATTCTAACCCTGACCCTAACCCGGATCCACTGTTGTATTTAGGCCCGAAGACCCGAAGCGGTGGTAGAAGAGACTTCTGGACCCTTCTGATTGATAACTATGATGCGGAGACCGAGCCCATGGACATTGACGATGATACCCCTTGCTTGAATGCATTGTCAGTGTTTAAGGAAAGTTTGCGCATCGGAGAAGATTGATTTAGTTGAAGTACTTAATGACCTCCCGACCTCCCGTGCACAATCCGAAGGTATTCCCCGAAACTAGACTTTTTTATTGAATTGTTGAAGAAAACCTCACTCAATTTGACCTTATATAGCCTTCCAAAATCCCACTTGAAGTTGCTGAACTAAACCTGTTTTTTCTGCTGAGAAATATTTTAGTCGATGCCATCGACCAAAGACCATCGACCAAAGTTTCCCAGTCAGCCAACTTAATGATTCCATGGAATATTCTCTTTTCTAATTATTATAACATCGAGCTTTGAGCCCTATTGCAATCATTTTCACTCCTGAAAACGTGGGGGGAAGCTTCCCAAAGCAACTCCTAGGCATATGTGAAGGATACTCCACCAAAAACACATATTTTATCATTGATTCTTGCCTCCATCTTCAACAACAAGGTATGAATCATCATTCCACTCTCTATTCTACCTTTTTCTATTCTTTTCTATTCCTCTCTTGCTGTTGAGACATTGGAGACGGTGCTGCAACCTTGCAACCATCACTCCAAGTGTCCACTCATGCTTAACCTATGATTTCCTTAGCCACTATTGATGCTATGCCCCCATCTCAAGCCTAGCATATGTATTCCTTGATTTTCCTCTTAACATCATGCTATTTTGTACAAAGCTGAGTTGTATGGTATGCTATGTTCATGTTTATCACTATCATATGATTCCAATCGAATTTTTATAAGTTCTCCTAGCTATTGCATGCTATTTCTAGGTCAATGCAATCAATCCCAATTCATGCCATGATGTTTCTCTCTTGAACTTGATAACTCAAATTGGGGGTTTCTATTTAGACCATTGGATTATGTTCTTTTCTTGATTTATAGTGTCCTCCTACTGTTCTTAAGCATTCCTCCAAGTTTCAGATTGATCCGAACCCCAGAAAACCAATTTCGGATGAAAACCCCCAAAATCCACTATTCTGTCCTGAAGAGAATTTTGGTCGATACTCTTTGGTTGACGCCATCGACCAAAGAACATCGACCAAAGTTGTTGCTAACAGCAACTTTAGCCAGTTTAGACCCATTTCACATCCGATCTTCCTGATTTCTTCTCTAACTTATTATTGATGTTTGTTTAGGGTCTTAACAATTCTTTTGGACCATTTCTTGGTATTCTCAATTCATCATCAACTCAACCTAAGGTAATGATGGTTATCTCCATAAACATATAGGCCATCAACTTATGAATTGTGTTCTTACTTAAAGAATAGAATCTCTTGATTACTTTTAATTATCATAAGACTGTTATACATGTGTTAGGACAGTAGTATCGAAATTCTTATACTCTTGTCATGTTAAATTATTATTGATTACTTATGTCTATGATGATTCATTTCAATATCATGATTTAACTTTTATTATGAAAATGTATTGGATGCATGAGAAATGATGAACTGGAATATGTGATTGCCTACGTATAACTTGGGATTGGGAAGTGTCCTATTAACACTTCTGTCCTTGGGCATCGGAGGGAATAGTATGGGATGTTCTCCGACGGTGCCTATCGACACTTTCCTGGGTTATTGGATGACATACATAGGATTGTCTAGTTGGGTGGTTAGGATTGTCCTTGTCGTGTCAGACCCGAATCAGAAGGGCATTGAGACCGAACGACCCGTGGTAGTGTATGGTTTGATGGGCACTCTAGGCCAGTAACCAATCCGGTAGGGGACATAAACCATGTTACGGATACCCGAAAGGGGCCATTTATTGGTAGGGTTGCAAATAGCTAGACTTGGGCTCACGGGCGCTCAAGACCGGTAATCAATCCGTGAGAGGACGTGAGAGCTTCCCGTTTACTATTTGTGGATGACTAATAGGGTTGATGAGTCTGTAATCTGGGATTACGCTGACTATAGTGTAAAGGATACCAGAAAGGATCGCCGGGGGCTAGGAATGGACGTATCTGGATCTGACTTGATACGACTGAGTAGATGACTTGCATTGGGCTAGGCTTTACTGTGACATGCGCCAATACTTATACGAAACGGTGATGTGAGAGAGTGGTGACTGATTCCCCTACCATGGTTTTTGAGATGACTTTACCTAACTTCCCTAGCAGACCCAAGATATCTTGTATGATTGAGGGGGAGTGACTGACAACCCAAAGAAGTATGATGCTATGACTTAAAGCATGTCTACCATAGATGTCACGCCCTCCCAGCCGGTACCCTATCTGGCATACCCGAGAGTGTGATCCACAGCCCGAAGATCAGGTATCGAGTGATCAACCTCCCACATAAACAATAACATAATCATGAACAATCATAACATGAGTGCGGAAGATAAATCATAGATCCAATAAAGAAAGAATGAATCATAAATGAATCAGAATACTAAATATAATCAGAGTATCAAACAGATAAGTAAAGCGAGGCAAAAATCCCACTTTACAACCAGCGGAAAAGTAGCTCTAAAAGAATAAACTAGACAAAACCTAATCCCAGTAACAAGTACATTGGGTAACTAAATTGTTCTCCACTTTATAGACAACATCCTTGTAAGTGTAAATCTCATAAATAGCACAAGGACGCTTCCACTCAATGGTCGGACTAAGCATCGTACGGAGCATAACCACTCGCGGAATCTTCAGAGTAATTGTGGTAACCGCAATCACCTTCCTGGAGATATGTCTCTTCGCCTTGCGCTTCTTCATAGGGACCGTCATAGTACTCGGTACACTGCAGGATAGTCTAACAACATTGTACAATAAAGGAATGAGTTTCAAAGAAACTCGGTAAGGCGATTAAAATCCATAATAACATAAATGGCGAATTCCGAACAAACATAAATGCAATATGATATGAGACAAGCAATGAATGAATGAATCTAACTCTATGTATGCTGGTCTCTATTGGCGGACATGCTTTAAGTCATAGCACCGTACTTCTTTAGGAAAGTCCACTCACATCCTCAACCATTTAAGATATCTTGGATTCTCTCACGGATCATTTCACCGGTCTTGAGCAGCTGATTGGTAATGGGTCCTTCATCCCTCGGGACAAACCATGGCGGGGGTTAAGTCAACACACTCTCTCACAACCATTTGGTATAAGTACTGGCGCATGTCAGGGTAAAACCTAGCCAAATGCAAGTCTTCTACTTAGTTACATCAAGTCAGATCCAGATACTTCCATTCCTCGTCCCTGACGATCCTTTCCGGTATCCTTCACACGAGAGTCAGCGTATCCTATGGCACCGACCAACTCGGACTACGGACTCATCAACCCTATTGATCATCCACATATGGTAAACGGGAAGCTCTCACGTCCTCTCACGGGTTGGTTACCGGTCTTAAGCGCCCGTGAGCCCAAGTCTAATCATATGCAACCCTACCAATAAATGGCCCCCACAATGTGATTCCTGTCCTCTCACGGGTTGGTTACCGGTCTTGAGCGCCCATGAATCCCCATTGCTACCACGGGTCGTTCGGTCTCAATACCCCTCCGATTAGGGTCGACATAACAGGACATCCTAGCCAAACACTACTAGACAATCCTAGATATGTCATCCAACAGTTTAGGAAGGTGTCCAGAGGGCATCTCCGGAAACATCCCATAATATTCCCGTAGTAGTCCAAGGACAGAAGTGTCGAAAGGACACCTCTCCTTTCCAAACCATACTTAAGCATACACATGCATCAATTCATATCATCACATATATGGTAACTTCATATATGGAAAGAAATCAGTAATTACAATCACTTGTATAACATTGGTAAGTAAATCATACATGAATCAATTTAATATGAATAAGTAATGCTACTGTAATCAAAGTTATGCAACAGTAGAATATCATTGTAAGAATCTAATTTAGGAATCATATCTATGATATTCAAATATAGAAACTAGATTCATGCTATCTATGTAATTAAGGAAATAACCATCCTTACCTTTTATAACTCGCAAAGGAATCCTAAGAAATCAAGTAAGATCTCGGCAAACTTGAGAAGAAGGTCCTAAACAAGTATATACAACATATTAGGAAAGATCCCTAACAGAAAAGATACCAAAACATCCAACACGGACCAATTCCGGGAGTTGCTTGTACTCATTGGTCGAGTGGATTGGTCGAGTGGTCCAATCGACCAATCAGTCGACCAATGCAGACAGTAGCCTATAAAATCAGAGTTTTAAGATATGAAATCCGAATTTGGTGGTTCAAAAGGGTACTAAACAAGGGGTAGACTACATCAATAGTATTCTTACAAATAGGGGACCTCAAAACACTAATCCAATCAAGGTATCAAGATCCAAATTAGGAAACAAAAAGTTACCATAATTAAATCAACCATGGATCTTGATGAATTTGAAATAGAAAACAAAGACAAGAACAATAGGAGGATGGATCATTGCTTTCGGTAATGGTATCATGAAAACATACATAGATCTTCATGGAATAAGGCTTAGAAGTATAAATCTAAATAAGGAAATAAAACCTACCATATATGTAACTACCATGCATCATGAAGAACACATAGTATGGTAGAAGAGAACAACTAGAAATCTATAGATTATGGATCATGGAAAGAAAACACAGTAATTAACTACTAACATGATCAACATAGAAGATCCAAAGAGATCAGAATTCAGATTAGAAGTTTAACAGAGATTAGATCATGGTTTGATCATGATTCCTTCAAAAGCTTGCAATGATCTTGGTTAAGATCATTGTTCTAGCCTCAAATCCTTAGGATGATCATGAGAACATGTTCAGAGATGTTTGCAACAGAGAATGCAGCATCTCTTCTACTGTCTCAACTCAAAAAGGAAAGAAAAACAAAGGTGGAGGAGAAGAAGAGAGAGTAGACATACCTTTCGATGCAAAAAGAAGAGTTTTGACGAAGATCCGTCAAGAAAACACCAAGGATGCAAGAGAGATGACTTGCAGAGGTCTTTGGTTCGTTCCAGAGAGTTTGGAGGCAGCAAATACGAAGTGGACTCGAGATTGGACTTAAATAGAGCAAGAACAACCTAATTGCCAAAGACAGCACTCATTGGTCGAGTGGATTGGTCGATCGGCCCATCGACCAATCAATCCCGACCAATGCCGACAAGAAGACCAAAACAGGGAATTGAAGGTCCAGATCAAATCCAATCTTAAAGGGGTTTTGCACACAAGTCAAGTGACTTACTTAATAGGTAGAAATGCCTTCAAACCAAGATAGAGAGCACTCCAAGTCCATCAACTAATTAGATCTTCATCAGGATTCAGTTTCCATAAATAGAACCTCATCATCAACTTTCATGGATTCAAAGCCAGACACCAAGTCCTCTACTGGGATGGCCCAAAGCTGACTTCTTACTTTACTTCGGGTCATCCCCCCCAAAAAAAAAAATTTTTTTCCCCCCAGGTTTGGGGGGGGTTTTTAAAAAAAAGACTACCTTTCTTAGAGTTAGTATCTTATTTGCTTCATATGTTTCATATCATATTGCATTATGTTATGTTTTGTATA
This sequence comes from Hakea prostrata, assembly GCF_041222555.1. Taxonomy (NCBI): domain Eukaryota; kingdom Viridiplantae; phylum Streptophyta; class Magnoliopsida; order Proteales; family Proteaceae; genus Hakea; species Hakea prostrata. The sequence goes on along the minus strand of NC_142600.1, from coordinate 56,534,254 downwards.
TGTATGATTTTAATTATGGAATAACTACCTTGTTGAGTTCTTCGAACTCATTCCTTTTGTACAAATGTTTTTAGATTATCCTACAAGTACCGAAGATTATGATGGCACCCCCTTCGAGACGGACTTTGATCCCGCATACTACCCTCCGGGTGGTGTCTTCGGTGAAGTTCAGAGTGTTGATGCCGAGGAGGATTACTATTTGCACCAGGGTTAGCCACACGATAGTGCAGGAGCGGCAGAGCTGGGCTTTCTTCATCCACACCATTGAGGAGACCATCATTAGGACAGAAGAAACCCTAGCTTAGTGCCCCATTTCCCTGGTCTATTTATGGAACTATTGGACATGTAATTAACTTGTTTTGGATTATCTTTTGATACTTGGAATTGTAATTAACCTAATCATGCTTCATTTCTGCTGCTTTGAGAGGGTGATTATCATATATTCTCTCACCTTTATGATCACATTTATACCTTGATAATATCTGCTTTTTCACACTCTGATTTATTGAATCTTATCTTATTCATGATATTTAGTATTAGTTGCTTTTACCTTGATTATTATTGTTCATGATTATGTTATCGTGTATGTGGGAGGCATGGTCCCTCGATTCTTGATCCTTGGACTGTGGATCACATTCTCGGGTATGCCAGATGGGGTACCGGCTAGGTGGATGTGACAAAACATATTTCACCAAAATTCTTCTTCATTCATGGTCTTCAATGAAATGGTGAAATTGATGTTCAACAAACTCGTTCAAGTGATAATTTGATAGATTTATCTACTGAGAAGTTGAATACTTCAAATCTTGAGAAGCTAGTATATGACATTGGAATGTACGTACTTAAAGATACTCAATGATGTTATCATCAAGGGGAGTAAAATACATGCTGCACTCTTTTTCCCTTAACCAAGGTTTTGTCCCACTGAGTTTTCCTGGTATGGTTTTTAATAAGGCAGCTACCAATACGTATTGTTTAGATATGTATACTCTTTTTCCTTCACTAAGATTTTTTCCCATGAGATTTTTCTTAGCAAGGTTTTAACGAGGTACATTATCTATTGATGGACATCCAAGGAGGAGTGTTATAAATAATATTTATCATGGATGTCCATTACCCCAACGAGATTGTACTTCTAATTGAAAATCTCAACTACCTCAGGATGCAATATTGATGAATATCACAACCATCTCATTACACAATGTTGACAGTCAATATTTCCATTCTATGCACATTCTATCTTGGGTGGTAATCTATCATTCCATATCAATATTATCTTATTATGTGTGAGAATCATATATTGTATTTCTTTGTAGACTCTGATATTACCATATCAGAGAAGATGCTAGTTCCATTATAAATATGTAATGACTAACTCAATAGAAGAGCTGAACTGATCTTGTCTTTCTTCTTTGTATTCTATATTTTCTCTTTATTTTATAACATAAACTCTTTACTTCTTAATTCTTATTTCGCATGGCAATCTTAAATTTTCTATAAAAAAAAGTCTTAAATGGATTTGCTGTCGTATTTATTTCTTGTCAATACCAAACAAATGACGAGTTATTGATTGAGAATGATACCGTACAATATCAATACCTAAATCTAGCTTTGCCTTGTGAAAGAAACATGCTCCCCCTAAATAATTCTTTTTCTTTCTTTTTTTGCCCTTTTTATTTTTTAATATTTTTTATACACCATCAAAGGATTACTTGGACATTATTGAGACTCTCTCAGTGGAGAGTTCACCAGTTTAATTACATGGTAAGATTTTTTTTCTTCTAGAATTGAAGTTTGTCTTGGCCAGTTATGTACATCTTGATAACATCCTTAGATGATATTTTTTATATATGATATATTCTAAATATAAAATTGGTCTTGGTCTCTAATTTCAAGAAAATTTAAATTTTTGATTTTATAGTTATGAGTTGTTTATGACAGACTAATATCCAGTCCATTCCTGACAATGAAATGAATGGTTTGTAGATGTGTGACATATATCCTAACATCACATCAAAAGGTTAAGGTTCTTTTATAAATTACATCAAAATATTATAATTAAATTAAAAAAATTAATGTGACTTTTAAATTGATCTCAACCCTTTAATGTGATATTATGACATATATTACACATCTATCAGAAAATGAATAGACTGGATAAAATAACCGGTCATTTATCCAACACACCAACCCTCAACATTTGAAATTTTTATCCAAAACAAAATTCTTATTTTTTTCAATATTATATAGCATAAACGTTTGATATGGTTGAATATCTCTGACCAACCTGACGCAGGCCGTTTCACTTAAAACCGTGAGTCATGGAACAAGAACTCCATGCCCAGGAATTTCATTTTTTTTGTACTGTCAGATGAAGATCTACCGGAGGGGGTTTCAACTGGGTAATCCCAAAAAGCTTTGTTGGCATCTGATATTGTCGTACATTCCGTGTCAACAGAAGCAACGTGTAAGCGGCAATTTCAGAAGTTTCAGCCGTTGGCTTCCAGAATCAGGATTCAGGAGTATTATATTATATATATTTTAATTTTGTTTTTAAATTTTTAAATTTGTAGTTAGTTGTCTATTTCTCATGACGATAGTACTTTAGACCTTACAGAGTTGTTCTTCCACAACCGATCAGATCAAAACACGAATTGGCTCTTCGGTTGTTGGACTGCAAAAGGAATTAAAATTGCAAATTCAAAGAAGTGACTGGGGTAGCAGTACTAAAAGCATTAGGAGAAGGGTCGGATTCTCGTTCAGGTGGGTTAAAATGGTTAAAGAAAGAGCAAAATCAAAACCGAAGCAGAGTTGCAGGTGTCGAGGGGAAAATTTTAGTAAACTGTAAATAAGTCTCAGTTTTATTATTTCATGGTTGTTACATTCTTGGTTTGGCAACTTCATCTGCTGTTGGAATTTTTGAAGAACTGAAGATTTCAAGGAATCGCCTCATCTGGGTCCTGCTTCGGAGCTTCTCTGCTTACATTTCATCTTTCTCGTCTGTTATCACCTCGGTTTTTTTTTTCCTTCGTCTCATTTCACTGTTTTTTTTTGAGTTTTCATGTGAATTGACCGCTTATTGTGCTCGTTACCTTTCTAAGGGAAGTAGTTTTCTTATCTTCGGTTTTTCTCGTCTTATCTTACCGGGGTTTCTCTTCTCTCAGTCTCTCTCTCTCTTTTATTAGCAATTTTTATTCCCTTATACCTCATCTTGGTTTTCTCTCTCCTTTCCTGTATAGCTTTCGGTTCCCCCATCTGGGGTTTTCTCTTTTTTTTTTCTTCCGGAATTCAGAACTTGTTATAAAGTTCTGAATCATGAGGTGTTTCCCCGGCATAATTCACAGATACAGAAGCAGAAGCAGGGTACAGAAGTCAGGATCCGAGGTCAAAACTAAGAGCCAGCTCTGTAGCTCAGGCTCGTCTAAGGGGAGCAAATCCAATGCTTCATCTACCTTGCAGCGCAGCATACCTGAATTATACGAGGAGAAGGCCCAAAACTTGCGGGTCTTTACATTCTCAGAGCTCAGGGACGCAACAAATGATTTTAGTAGGTTGCTTAAGATTGGGGAAGGTGGATTTGGGTGTGTATATAAAGGTTCTATTAAGCCTCTTGATGGTAAGGGGGACCGGGTTGTTGTTGCTATCAAGATGCTCAACAGGGACGGCTTGCAGGTACTTTTATCTGGTTTATTTGTTGTTGATGTGTTTCTTTTATGTAAATTTTTTTTTTATGAACCTTGTAAAACTATTTGTCAAAGATGGTGTGATAAGTCTAATTTCATTAATTCTAGTCTTCTATATTCCTTTCTTCCTGTTGTTCTAGGATTCTCTAGTACCATTTTTAACCGTTGGGCCCGTTTATTAATGTGAATTAGATTGCAACATCCGGAGAGTGGATAGTGAAAATACTTTACCATATTAGTATCTGAATTATCTGAGCCATACCTTTCATTGCTTTTGTCATTCAAGGGAAACAAGTGCCTTTGATATGAAATTTGGTAGACATCTTAAATTGATAAACCTGAAGCATTTTAGCTCTTCCTTTAGAGAGTTGCCACAGTTGCAGAAGTTTATACTTCCAAGTATATTAACAGAAGTGGAGCCACTTTAGGGATTCAAGTATGGGCTGACCTTTGCATTACATTTGATGAACTGAGTTATCCTAAGGTTAATGGGCATGGAATGTTGTTGCTGGCAGTTTCGGTGGGTTGTAACAAGGCATGCTATCTGTTCTTAATTTGTATTTAGTGATCTCCTTAAAGATTCCATCTAGCTAGAATATGGAAAGAGGCACTCCAAACATTAGTCAACAAATATTATTAGGAGCATTTTAATCCTCACTGCCACTACTTCTGTCTAAAAGATTGCATTAGAATAACTGATTGTTATATGAAATGCATAGTCACTATGCACAAGATTCAGTGAGGGGCATAAACTATTACATCGTTTAATATGTATTTGATAATGCACTATTTTATTGTTATCTCCTCTTTCTATGGAGTCTTTTTTTTAGGCAATGAACATATGGATTCATCATGTTTGGATATCGAGGTACAATTACTTGTATCTTTGTTTTCAAGAATCCTAGTCTGTCTTAGATTGAATCCTAGTTCTATCACATATTGCAGAAGCTATTTCTCAATTCCAATAGGTGCATGCCTATGACAAATACTTCAAGACATTTAGGGATATCATTTGAGTTTGGATTATTTCCTTTTACAAGGTTTATCACTGCTGATGGGAAATGAACCGTGTTTTCTAGATGTGTATCTCAAGCTGGATTGGTTATGTCTTCAACCAATTTGTCATGCATCTTTGCTTGTGGACAAATTGGGTTTTGTCTTTGATATTTAGAAATGATCTACTGAACTTGCAAGAGAAGTTTTATAGAGTGCAACAATGCCTGATCATTAAAAAAAAATCCTTTTGATGTGGCTAATTAATGATAATATTGTCATCAGGAAATTAGTTAAATAATTTCTCACATTTTGGTGGGTTTTCCAAAATGAATGTTCAAAAGATCTAAGTACAATATATATTGGTGACCATGATTTTCCCCAAAAGATTCATTCGTGTCCTTTATCCCACATAATCAATTTTTTGTAGACTCTGGGTATTTGCTTTAGCCAAAGCCATAACTGCGATAGAGAGATTTATATAGGCCTTGCGAGAAAAAGATTGAGAGGGTATTTGCCAAAACCTGACGTTAGAGTAACAACATTCAGAATTTTTACATTTCTTGTCATTTTTCAGATCTTTAGTTAGCTGAGGTTAGGTGCCTGTATTTGCAGACTTCCCTTTTCAGCATCCTGGGGAGGATTTTGAGTTCATTCTATCACTAATAAGAGAGATTCTTTTCCCCCTTCATATTCTTTTCTTTGCTTTGCCAAGTTTTCTTCTTGTGGATTCCTTTCCATCTTTAATAAATTTTAGATATAATATTTTTTTCATCAGAGCCTGGAAACAGCTTCTTAGGAAACATGGGCAAGGCAGTTTACATCTTACCATCCCTAGACCTTGCTAAACACATGAGCCGTGTGCACTTGGCACAATCTTTCTTAAGTCCTCAGCACAGATGAAGTAGGTATTTATGAGTTTTTCTGTCTGGCATTTATTGTTAACTATAAGAATAGTTAACCATTAGAAAAATCATGGAAACAATTTCTAGATACACAGTCTTTGTTCAGTCTTATTTGGATAGTTCCATGCTTCATCATGCATCGAGAATTCTAGATGGCAATGGTGCTGAATTGGATGCTTGAACTATCATGGAATACCAGTTGAGGATTTGCCATATTGGTGGAGTTTGGGTAGCTTGTTTTACTATGGACACTTCAATTATTGATCATGGTGATAAGTATGTTTCTCTTATCTATTTGCTTCTTAACGATTAATATCTCCTATAAATGCTTTCTTTACCTCTTTTAGGGTCATAAACAATGGTTGGCAGAAGTTCTGTTTCTAGGTGTTGTCGAGCACCCAAATCTTGTAAAACTAATTGGATACTGTGCAGTAGACGGTGAAAGAGGCATCCAACGACTACTTGTATATGAATTTGTGCCAAATAAGACCTTAGACGAGCATCTTTTCAGGAGAGTTTTTCCGGTTCTTCCCTGGGAAACAAGATTAGAGATAGCCCTTGGTGCAGCTAAAGGGCTGGCATATCTGCATGAAGGATTGGAAACCCAGGTTCAATTCAAAACTTTTGCTTGAAATAGGCTGTATGTGCACCACCTCTATTACATGACATGAAGTTTGTTACAGTTCTTGATCATTTAATCTAGTAGCTTTTTGGGTTGCTTTTCTTTTTTCTTTTTCTTAGGAAAAGAACTTTTCCCAACCAATTGCTGTTTTCTTTATTTTCATACTACACACACCACAGGTTTTCTTGATGTGAACAGAAGACTATTCTCTGACAAAGTTCTATTCCTAAGGTAGCTTTACTCAACCAAACACAACTAAATTTCATTATCGACCTAAGAAGACTGCCGCAAGGTTCTTTGAGTGGTGAATGGATTGTGGGGATTATTGATCCATGACTCGACATGTTCACCTCTGATTACCATTAAGAATTTTTTTTTGGCTAAAGCCATATCTTGGCAAATGATGTCGTAGATTCTCAGACATAATGATTGAACGCTTATTTTTGGCATTGAAATAGAAATTGGGGATGTAGCCCTTGCCAAAATGAAAATTTGTACTTACTGGTAGTCTGAAGTAATCTGAAAGGTCAAAGCAGCTGCAGAATACACGGAAAATTGAAGGGATGGTATAAGGCTCTCAAAGTTCTCTAGAAACATACTGTAAACTTATTTTCCTGTGTTTTATTTAAATGGTTATCTTTTTTTCTAAATAAGCCCATGCTCTTTGTTCTCCTCAAAGTCTTTTATGGTAGGATTGGTGCTGTCAGAAGGACTTGAAAAATCTCTAGTTTCTACAGTAGCTGTTTGAAGCTGAAACTCTAAAAGCAATCACTATATCAGCTATTCAACTATTCTTAGCCTCAGGCTGGCTAATATTAGGTTGCTTTAGAGTGGGATTTGTTGGGGATGCTGTTGCTATACCATCTAACACTTAATTGGCAGGTGATATATCGGGACTTTAAATCATCAAATGTACTATTGGAGGAGGATTTTAAACCAAAGCTATCAGATTTCGGGCTTGCAAGGGAGGGACCAGCTGCCGGACGCTCTCATGTATCTACAGCGGTGCGTATACAGCAAACTTGTGCATTCATAGGATAAGTTCTAGGATAAAAGGTGAATGACCATGTAACTCTTACAGAAAGAGGGGCTTGCTGGGTGGCTCACCTGGAAAGGGATCTCCTAATGGCACCCTAAAAATCTATCATCTGGTACCAGAGGTGGGACCTAATTTTGTGGATACAAAATGGAAATTGCCATGTGGCAGAACAAAGCGTTGACATACTCAGGACTATTGGAAGGGTGGATTGATCATTGATGAGTCTGTGGACATACACAGGGAGGCAGGGCATTACATGGGAGTTATGATTGGATTTGGGTCTGAAATTTGATGCTTGACAGCAAGTTAACATTGTTTTATAGATATCTAATGGTCAAAATTCCCATGTCCTGTTCAGATATCCACATGGATAGATAAGGCAAGCTATCAAGAGAGACCTTCCAAGGAGGGTCACTGGAGAAACTTTTCCCAATATCTTAGTGTATAATACTACTAGAGAGCATGGATGGCTGAGCCCACAAGCTGCAGCCATTGTTTAGACAATCCTAACTTCTGGGTATTGTGTTAAAAGAATCAAATAATGGAGTCGGGTCATTTTGTTTTCCTTTTTTTTTTTTAAAAACCATACTAAATTTTCTTCATTCTTACAAGAATGCAATCTTGGTTCTCAGGTGGTGGGAACACATGGGTATGCAGCTCCAGAATATATTGAGACTGGCCATCTGACATCTAAAAGTGATGTATACAGTTTTGGTGTAGTACTATATGAGATCCTCACAGGTAGACGCTCATTGGACAGAAACCGTCCAAAATCAGAAAAGATGCTTTTGGACTGGGTGAAACAATTTCCTCCTCAGAATAGAAGGTTCGCCATGATCATGGACCCTCGGCTTGAAAACAATTGTTCCATAAAGGCAGCCAGAAAAATTGCCAAATTGGCGGAGAGTTGCTTGTCCAAAAATCCAAAAGATCGCCCACTGATGAGCCAGATTGTAGAAAGCTTGGAGCAAGTTATCCAAGCTCCAGAAGGCGGGAACACTCCTCAAGAGAGTCCTGATCTCTATGAAACCCACCAAGTTGACTCTGATCAGAAGTTGGATCAAATTGGCATCCCTAAATCTGCGAATAGGCGGATGACACACCTGGCTAGACTGGATGAGAATTTCAATTCGGGCAGTAGAAAAAAATTTATGATCATGCAGAGGGCCAAAGTGTCATAAATTTTTGCTGATGGTTGCCTTTTTGATTCTTAGGCAACTTTAAATCTGTGGATATCCCATATATGTTGAAGTCATAGGCTTGTCTCACAGGTCCTGCCAACTAGAGATGTACATGGTAGCAAAGGAGAATGACAGCTTTCTCTTGGCCTGACTAGAGAGGTACCTGTTTTTGGTTTTAATGTCAAGTGTGGGTTTTAGCCAAGTTTGTATAAAGTTAGGAATGAAAATGACAGCTTCTCTTGTTCTGAGGTATATGGTTTAAATGAGAATAACAACTTCCGTTGGCCTGCTGTGTATAGGTTTTCTTCTCAGTGATCATTGAGAAAAGAGGCTGGTAAAATAGGAGGAGCTTGCCAGAAATACCCAACTTTTTTGTGTATGGTGTTTGTGTGAAAATTGATTAATATGGAAATACTTAATTCTAGAGAAGATTAGAGTGCAGATGAGGAAGAAAGTTATGGGTTTATACCTTACAAAGCTTTTGAGCATATCCTGGTACCTGGATTTGTAGGCCCACATTTTGGTGATTATTACTCTGTTCTGTTTCTTGGACTTCCTACTCCAGTATTTGATACAGTGTATTTGTAGAAGAAATAGGATAAAGTAGAAACAGGGACTTTAAGACCATCAGAAGAGACAGAACAGAAACACGAGAAGGGAGAAGAAGAGATTGATAAGGGTTAATTCTTCATATCCTCTGATATCGTCTGACACCTTACTTTATAGTGGTCTCAGAGCGGTTACAAAAGCAATACATATTCGTCCAAAAATACTAAAATATACTGGATAATGGTTTGGCATTTCAAATGTATGCTTCCAGAGACTTCGGGCGTCTTCCCTTACGAGATGAGCGTCTTAGTTGGAGTTCTCCTACGCTGTCACTGGTTTCATCCACCGTAACTCGCTGAGTCGTATCAATACCACCGGCTGAGGAAAGTACCTTGTCCTCAAGGTTCAAGGCAGGGTACCGTCGAGAGAGAGCTCATGAAAGTCTTCCCAAGTCGCGTCTTTGGGCGATAAACCTTGCCACTGCCAGAACCTGGGGGTATGAGTCGCCACGGCGACGAACATAGCGATGTTGGAGGATGGCGATAGGCATAGGGTCGGGAGGGGGAACCGCTGCAATAGAGGTGGCCGTAGAGGGTACTTCACCAACAAAGGGCTTGAGAAGAGAAACATGGAAGACATCATGTGTCAAGGCCTCAGAAGGGAGAAGGAGGCGGTATGCAATAGTACCAACATGCGCCGAAACACGAAAGGGGCCAAAATAGCGCTTGACGAGTTTATGGTTTGGACGAGCAGCAAGCGATGTTTGTCGGTAAGGCCGTATTTTGACCCAAACCCAATCTCCAACATTGTATTCTCGATCGGTACGCCGGTGGCCAGCTTGAGATTTCATACGAGGTTGGGTCGGAGGAGATGGTGTCGTAGAACAGAGAGAGCTGCATTGTGAGAAATCAATTTGTGGTTGACGGCATCGGCGGAAGTAGAACCTGGAATGTAACGTATCAACATTGGTGGTGGTCTACTATAGACAAGCCTATAGACAAGCTGAAACGGAGTGCTACCCGCAGACGAGCGAAAGGCAGTGTTATACCAATATTCAGCCTAGGGAAGGAGGGTGACCCATCGTGTTGGCATATCATCAGTAAAACTGCGTAGGTAGGTTTCAAGGCAGCGATTGAGGACCTCTGTTTGCCCATCAATTTGGGGATGGTAGGCCGTGCTTATTGCGAGTTGAGTACCTTGTCGCTGAAGCAATTCACGCCAGAATAGACTGAGAAAAATGGGGTCACGGTCACTGATGATGGTTTTTGGAAGACCATGGAGGCGAACCATATCTTGCAGAAATGCAGTAGCCACACGTAGCGCCATGAACTTAGGGGCCAAGGCAGTAAAGTGGGCATATTTACTGAGGTGATGCACAACTACCATGATGGCAGACTTGCCAGAGCTGAGAGGGAGGCCGGTCACAAAATCCATAGATAAATCCTCCCAAATATGTGTTGGTACTGGTAATGGTTGGAGAAGGCCAGCAGGTTTTGATTGCAGTGGTTTAATCTGTTGGCAGATAGAACAAGCGGCAACGTACCGTTGAATGTCTCTTCGTAGCCCCTTCCAAAACACATTTGCAGAAATGCGTTTATAGGTGCGCAACCAACCGGAATGGCCCCCTTGTAGAGTATTGTGGTATTCATATAAGAAACGTTGTTGAAGAGGCTTGGGAATGACCAGTCAGTGATGGCGGTAGAGGATTCCCACTCGCAAGCTATAACCAGTGGCATCTAGTACATTAGACTGAATAGTGGCAAGGAGAGGTTGGAGTTTGGGTGAGGTTGCCGTTGTCTCGCGTAACTCTGGTAAGAAATCCCAACTGATCTGTGTCAAAATCAGTTTGTTTAGTGCTGCCGAATCATTGAGACCCATATGAAATGAACCTGTGGACTCGTGATGCTGAGATGAATATTTAGGTGTTTCAACAATCTGAGGCCCATGGGCTCGAGAGAGGGCGTCAACGGCCATGTTGTCTTTTCCCGGCTTATACCGAATTTCAAAAATGTAGCCAACTAACTTTGTTAACCACTTGGCCTGTTTAGGTGTTCGAATCTTTTGGGCAGTGAGCTCACGGAGACTTCAATGATCAGTTAGGATGACAAATTTGCGACCCAATAGGTACTGGCACCAACGGGCCACTGCCTAAGTGATGGCATACATCTCCCGTACATATGTAGAGCTGAGCTGCATTGTAGGAGTCATTTTCTTACTAAAGTAGGCAATTGGATGTGCTCCTTGAGCCAACACTGCCCCAACCCCAGGACCCGATGCATCCTTTTCCAGTGTAAACGGTTCAGTAAAATTAGGGAGAACCAGAACTGGGGTTTGAATAAGGGCGTGCTGCAGCTGTTGGAAGGCTCCTTGAGCTTCCTGAGTCCATTTAAAAGCTCCCTGTTTGAGGAGTGAAGTGAGTGGAGCAGCTATGTTTGCATAGTTTTTGATGAAAGGGCGATAATATCCAGTTAAGCCCAAGAATCCCCGTAGTGCCTTTAATGTAGTCGGTATGGGCCATGCAAGAACAACTGCTATTTCTGTTTGATCCACCGCCAACCCCTGAGAGGAAACCACATGTCCCAGATATTCGATGCTCTGTTGCCCAAATGCACACTTAGATAACTTTGCAAATAACTGATTTTCCTACAACATCTCAAATACCAATCTCAAATGTTGTAAATGGGCCTGCCATGATGGGCTGTAAATTAACAGATCATCAAAAATACTAAGACTAACCGTCGAAGATATGGCTTAAAGATGGAATTCATCATAGACTGGAATGTGGATGGTGCATTTGTGAGCCCAAAAGGCATGACCAAAAACTCATAGTGGCCATCATGTGTACGAAAGACCGTCTTGGCAACATCGTCAACGCGCACACAAATTTGATGATAATTGGATTGAAGATCCATTTTAGAAAATACTTGTGCACCATATAATTCATCAAACAACTCGTCTACTGTAGGTATGGGAAACTGGTCTTTAATAGTGACAGCGTTTAGGGCTCGGTAGTCCAAGCAAAAACACCACGTGCCATCTCTCTTCTTTACCAGTAGCACTGGAGAGGAGAAGGGACTGGTACTGGGCCGAATTATACCGGTAGAGAGCATTTGGATTACCTGGGCCTCAATCTCATTTTTTTTGGAAATAGGGATATCTGTAGGGTCTGACATTCACTGGCTCAGCTCCTGGCAACAAATGGATCGAGTGATCTTGGGCTCGAACTGGTGGTAGGCCCACGGGCTCTTTAAAAATGGCGTTGAATTCAGCCAATAATGGGGTTTGTTCGGTGGACAATAACTCCAGTCGGAACAAGGCCCACCCAGACCCATTAGTTAATACCCTATGAAGGCCCTGATATTTAATGGGTTCAGGCCCATTTGATCCATCTCCCTCTAATGTAAGAACGCTGCCCATAATGGAATTGGACCGTTCTTTTGGCATAATAAAAAATAATTGGGTCTAGGGTAGCCATTCACTGGACTCACAAGAACAGATCTGCTCCACATAATGGTAGGACATAGGCGTCAATAGTCATAGAAAAATGTTGAATGTGCACAGTTAAATTACGTACCAACCTATTTCCGTCGCCTACCATGACATGAACATTTGTTACAGGTTCCACCGGCGTGTTCAAAAGTGGCAACATATGCTTCTGAATGAAATTATGGGTACTTCCTCCATCAAGCAGTATTTGAGCAGGCTATTCTTCCTATGAAGCGAATCGTTGTTGGTGAAGAAATACCAATGAGGGAATGATAAGATAGTTCGGCAGGTTCTTCAACTGATAAGTGACTTTGTTCCGAAGGCTCTACTGAACCTGAAATCAACTGAGTCTCACTGTCATCTTCTTCATATTCCAAGAGAAACAATTGTTTAGTTTTACAGCGGTGACCTGGAGAAAATCTTTCATCACAGTTATAACATAATCCTTTCTCCCTACGCTGTTGCATTTCAGCAACCGTTAGTCGTTTGATAGGGATGGTGTTTGGTGACGTTAAGGCTATGGTTGGTTTGGAAGATCCAGATCCCACGAATGAAGGTATGTGGATGGGGGGTTTTGTAATGGTATGGGGCAAACAAATGGTTGCTTAACTTCACATAATTTTTGTTCCTGAATTCGTTCCAGCATCATGGCATCCATTAACTCTACTGGTTGGAAGGATTTTACCTCATGGAAGATATCAGATCGGAGTCCTGAAATGAAGAAACTAACCAAAAATTCGATAGGTAAGCCTTCCACGCGGTTGGCAAGACTCTCAAATTGTGCTTGGTAATGTTCCACCGTTGTAGTCTGGGTTAGTTTAGCCAAAGCTTCTCTCAGATCATCATATCCTGTTGGCCCAAATCGCATTTCTAAAGCTCTAGTGAAAGTGTTCCATTTTGTGAAGAGTTTGGATTTGGTCATTGTCACATCCCGCCCTAAATCCACCAAGGGTGTACCCTATCTGGATTACCCGGGGGAGTGAATCACGGTCTCGCCGATCAAGTTTAGGAACGATCATAATCACTTAGCACAATAATATAATCAAAAGCAAGAACAATTCTTTGTATTCAAATAATTTAATAATAAAGTCAAGAAAGGATCTCAGAAGGATCACAAAGGACACCAGAGTGCGGAAAAGATATCAATAAAATAAATGACCAACATGCGGAAATGAGGTGGAAATTCCCTCTACAACATTAGCGGAAGGTAGATTGAATAAAATTAAGGGTTACAACCGGTTCCCAGAATGACAAGGGAACGAACTTAACTACGGTCTTGACAAATCAAATAAAAAGGTTAAAAAGGGAATGAGGCGATATCCCATCCCTAACACGTAAGTGCAAAACTGAACTGCTCCAGATAAGTCTCAATCTCGGACTATTAGTCTTTATCAACTTGTACACCATGACCAGTGGGGTACGGGTCATCAACTTGGTCTTCAGAGTGTTGATTGTCAAAGTCGACAGTAGTAGTACTTGCAATAGAGTCTAACAAAGATATTGCAAAAAGGAGTGAGTTCAAAAGAACTCAGTAAGGTAGTTATTCCATAAAACATAAGCCATATGATACAAACCATAACATGATACAATGTGATATGAAACACATGATACAAGTATGATTCTAACTCTATGAATGCTAGTCTCTAAGGTAGACATGCTTTAAGTCATAGCACCATACTTCTTTAGATAAGTCTCAGTCACTCAATCACCGGGGGGAATTGGGTCCTGCATCCCTCTCGGACAAATCCATGGTTGGGGTTTCGGTCACCGCTCTCTCACATCACCATTTGGTCTAAGTATTGGCGCATGTCATGGTAAAGCCTAGCCCAATGCAAGTCATCTACTTAGTCATATCATGTCAGATCCAGATACGTCCATTCCTCCCATCCCAGGATTAATAATGGTTTTAATGGTTGTTTGATGTCTAAATTATGATTTTTAGTCTTAGATTACTGTGTTAGACATTCTCTCCAAGTTTCGTCGCATTTCGGATTGTGTAGCATAGGTTTCGGATCAAGATTCTCTTTTTGAATTCGTATTTGCTCTTGGGCAAACTGCCTGGGTCGACTGACTCAGTCAACCTAGCCAATCAACCCGCAAGAACAGAATTGGATTTCTTTGTCCGTTTCGATTCGATTGATGCTTATTCTTTTAGGACTACTTCCTAATGATTGTGTGATGCTATTCTAGGGTTTGTTTGCTAACTTTGGATTCATCCTCTTGTTCGTCCGGAATATATTCGAATCTATTTAAGGTAAGGAAAGTTGTTACCATATTAATATAGATTGCATAGATTTAGTTTCTAATTTGGGAACTACTTAGATTTGCTACTATTATGTTAGTTTCTATTGTGATATGAATGCTGCAAGTACATTAGGACCTTATTTCCTTATTTACTTTATGTACTCGATCATGTATGAATACTTATTCATGTATGTTTCTTATTTATTTGATCTTGTCTTATTATACTCTTTCATATGATGAGATATCTGTCGTGGATGATATGACTAAATTATGAATGTGATTGTTTAGGTATGATTTGGGATTGGGGAATGTCCTTTTGAAATTTCTGTCCTTGAACCTCATTGGGAGAAGTATGGGATATTTCCAATGTTGGCCTTTTACACTTTTTCGAATTATTGGTTATCATACCTAGGACTTGTCTAGTAGTGTTTGGCTAGGTTATATCCCTGTTATATCAGACCCGATTCGGAAGGGTATTGAGACCGAACGACTCGTGGTAGCAATGGGGATTCATGGGTGCTTAAGACCGATGAGTTATATCCGTGAGGGGACATGAATCACATTGTGGGGACCATTTATGGATATAGTTGCATATGGATAGACTTGGGCTCATGGGCGTTCAAGACCGGTAACCAACCCGTGAGAGGACATGAGAGCTTCCCGTTTACCTATAGGGTTGATGAGTTCGTATTTGAGAGAGTCGGATACGCTGATTCTAGTGTGAAGGATACCGGAAAGAATCCCAAAAGGAGAAGAATGGATGTATCTGGATCTGAGTTGATGTAACTAAGTAGAAGACTTGCATTGGGCTAGGCTTAACACTAACATGCGCCAATATTTAGACCAAATGGTGATGTGAGAGAGAGATGACTTAACCCCCAGCCATGGATTGTCCAAGATGGATGAAGGACCCTTTGCCAACCGAGGATGAGTGAATTGAGACCTTCCCAAAGAAGTATGGTGCTATGAATTAGAGCATGTCTGCCTATAGAGACCAGCATACATAGAGTTAGACTCATACATGCATTGTCTGTCTCATATCATATCATATCATATCATATTATGTTTTGCTTATGTTATCATGTTAATAATGCTATTATGGAATAACTTGCCTTGCTGAGTTTCTTTTGAAACTCACTCCTTTTTGTACAACATCTTTTGTTAGATTATTCTGCAGGCCTTGATGACTATTAAGCGCAATATGAAGAAGCGCAAGATGAAGAAGCATACCATACGCAAGGTGTTGGCAACTATGAAGATTACATTGTGGATTCCTCGAGTGGTCTCTCTTGTTACCAAGATTAGCCCTACTGTGGAGTGGGAGCGTCTGAGCGTGATTGATGAAGTCTATGTTTGTCACATCCCGCCCAAATACACCCAGCCTATACCCTATCTGGGTTACCCGGGGGAGTGATCCACAGCCCAAAAGATCAAGTTTAGGAACGATCATATCCATTTAGCACAATAACATAATCAAAAGCAAGAACAAATCATTGTATTCTAATAAGTTAATAGTAAAAATCAAGAAAGGATCACAGAAGGATCACTAAAGAATATCAGAGTGCAGAATAACAAGATACCAAATCAAAAGACAACTGTAGAGTATAGCAGAAATATACCCCACAACATATGCGGAAGGTAGATCGAAATCTAAAGCAAGCTCTAAGCTAATACAAGTAAAATAAAAGTCTAGAAGAAACAAGAGAATCTAATCCACTTCTTCAGTCGGCTCTTCTTCTTCTCCAGTCTTCATCCTCTTCACTTTACGGTCATGCTCTTGAAGCTTCAGATCAGCATCTAGCGCACGATCCCATCGACGAATAAGACGATGCCGGCTGCCGTCAATAGGAGTCGTCAGTGCAGCCCAAATCCGAGTGTTGGCTGCCTCGCTGTTCATTACCTTGTCCAAGGACATCCGGAGCTGTACCATGTACGGAAAGGTTCTCCGTGCTGGTGCACGGGTTCTCTTTCGTACCTGCAATGTCATCTAAAAACAAGTCCCCTGAAGGGTAAGCTCAAAAGAACTTAGCAAGTAATCAAAACACAATAAGCATCTTCACATGTATTCACAAGCAAACATATATGCAATGATATGAAACAATATATGCAAATATGCTTCTAACTCTATGTATGTATGCTGGTCTCTATTGGCAGACATGCTTTAAGTCATAGCACCATACTTCTTTGGGTAGGTCTCAATCACACATCATCGGTTGGCAAAGGGTCCTTCATCCATCTTGGACAATCCATGGCTGGGGGTTAAGTCACCGCTCTCTCACATAACCGTTTGGTCTAAGTATTGGCGCATGTCAGGGTAAAGCCTAGCCCAATGCAAGTCTTCTACTTAGTCATATCAACTCAGATCCAGATACGTCCATTCCTCACCCCTGGCGATCCTTTCCGGTATCCTTCACACTAGAGTCGGCATAGTCTCAGACTACGGACTCATCAACCCTATAGGTCATCCACATATAGTAAATGGGAAGCTCTCATGTCCTCTCATGGGTTGGTTACCGGTCTTGAACGCCCATGAGCCCAAGTCTATCCATATGCAACCCTACCCATAAATGGCCCCCACAATGTGATTCATGTCCCCTCACGGGTTGGTTACCGGTCTTGAGCGCCCATGAATCCCCATTGCTACCATGGGTCGTTCGGTCTCAATACCCTTCCGAATCGGGTCTAATATAACAGGGGTATAACCTAGCCAAACACTGCTAGACAAGTCCTAGGTATGATAACAAATAATCCGGGAAAGCGTCAAAGGAAAACATTGGAAATATCCCATACTACTCCCAATGAGGTCCAAGGACAGAAATGTCAAAAGGACATTCCCCAATCCCAAATCATACCTAAACAATCACAATCATAATTCAGTCATATCATCCACAACAGATATCTCATCAAATAGAAGAGTATAATAAGACAAGATTAAATGAATAAGAAACATACATGAATAAGTATTCATTCATGATCAAGTACATAAAGTAAATAAGGAAATAAGATCCTACTGTACTTACAGCATTCATATCATAATGGAAACGAACATAACAGTAGCTAAATCATGCATTCATGTCATAATACCATAAGACATGTAAATAGGCATATTGTGAGTTGGAATACTCACCTCGAAATCCGGACTTATAGTCTTCAAATAAATCCAAAATCACCTAAACAAGCTTGACAAAACATGTATAGGTCATAAGAAGTGATTCCAAAAGATTGGAGTTGAAACGGATAAAAAACAGAGTTGCTGTTCTTGCGGGTTGATTGGCTGGGTTGAGTGCTCCAGTCGACCCAGGCAATCTGCCCAAGAGCAAATCCGGAAATAAAAAGAGAATCTTGATCCGAAACCTATGCTACACAAACCGGAATGCGACGAAACTTGGAGGGAATGTCTAACACAGTAGTCTAAGACTAAAAAGCATAATTTAGACATCAAACACCATCAAAACCATTACTTACTAATTTAGAATCATAGTTTCTATTTTGGAAAACAAGACTTTCTAATTTAGAAAACAACATGGTTTTCATTGAAAACAAGCTATGAATGAAAGAGATGAACTAGAGATGATGAGACCTCATTCTAGTACATGAACACAATAAATCAAGAGTAAGAATGATCATAGAGATGCATCTAATATGCTAGAAGAAATCGAAATAAGAACATGATCATAGTTTAAGAAGAAATCATGAAAATCATGTAAAGAATGAATATGAAATCATAGCTTATAAAAAGAGAAGAGATTGTAGAAGATATGATTGCAGAGATGCAACATCTTCCTCATAATAGATCAGAGAAGAGAATGATCACAGTAAGAATGAATCAATAGCATAATAGATTGAATACTAACCTTTGATTGAAGAACAAGAGAGAGAAAGCTTGAGAGTTGAATGTAGATCTTCTTCTACACCAAAAGGAGGCTTGGAGATGAGTTTCCTTCGTTCTCTAGGTGTTTTGGAGGCTAGGGATACAAAAACACGAAGTTATGAGGTATATATAGCAATAAGGACCTAAACAAAAGATTCTGCTCGAATTCTGTTTACTTGGGTCAAGTGGGTGGGTAGCATGGCCCAGTCGACCTAGGCACTCGACCCAGGCTGACAGCATAGCCTGAAATAAGGATTTGAGGGCCTTTCTCTTATCGGAATCAAACGAAACTTTCTACACAACAACTATTACTTACCTAGCATAGGAAAATGGCTTTAAATCATATCTAACCATGCTCTAAGGTCATCAACCAATCTTCTCTTCATCAAGGTGCATTCTCTTTTCTAAATCAACCAAGCTCTTCAAGTAGGGAATTCCATCATCAATTTTCTATGGGTTTTCGAATCTACACTAAGGGAGAGGTCCGACTTGACTTCCTAGGACCTTCTAAACATATTAACACCATACTCAAGGTCCGACTTCAAGGTCAAACATCAAACAAGTTCTTCTTCATCCAAAACAAATAGGGTGTCTAATTTAGGTTTTGGGCTGGATTTCACAATGTTTACGAAGACGTTCTTTACAAATTAGAATAGACCTTAGCTTAGTTAGATTATATCTTTCTTTCTTGTCTTTAGAATTCAGTTGTAATCTCCTTTGACTTTCGAACTACATTCCGCTGTACTCGTGGAGTGAGATTCCGCCTCACTTTACATTTGATTTTATATATCTATCGGTATCATTTCCACACTCTGATGATTATCTCGTTACTTTACTTTGATTCATTTGAATAATATTGTTAACCTTGATTTAGTCTTGTTCTTGATTATATTGTTGTGAATGTGGGAGGTTGATTTTACTAACTACTGGATCTTGTGGATTGTGGATCACACACTCGGGTATGCCAGATAGGGTACCGGTTGGGTGGATGTGACAAGAACTCCCTAGGAGAGATGAGGGTTTGAGGACCGCAGGGAAGCACAATTGATTCAACGACAAGGTTGGATGCAGGAGTGCGAACTCACTCACCAACTATCAGGCGCGTGGTTCGGGAGAATGATCGTATTGTCGGTGATCGATCAACACATATTGGCCAAGAATTGGCCAATATCAATCAAAAACTCAGACAATTGGCGAGAGGGAGAATAATTGATGATATTTATTCGGTTATTCGAAAGACTTCGTTTGTCGAGGTTATAGCCGGATATCAATTTCCTCACAATATCCGTTTGCCAACCTTTTCCACGTTCGATGGTTCGGGAGATCCCATCGCTCATATCAGTTTCTACCAGCAGACTATGGTTGTTGTGGGTAATTCAGATCAAATCCTTTGCAGGGTTTTCGGTTCATCTTTGACTAGCGCAGCACAGAAATGGTTTTCAAATCTCCCATTGGGAAGGATCGTGGACTTTGAAGAGTTGGCGCGAAAATTCATAGGACGATTCCAAAGTGGAATCCAGATAAAAAAGACCGAGGAGACCTTGTTCACAATCAGACAAGGGAAAAGTGAATCGATTCAGGAATATCTGAAAAGATTTAACAGGGTCACAATGGAGATAGAGAATCTAGATGAACAGGTAGCTAAAACTGCTTTGTTCACTGGACTCACTAACCGGCGACTCTTGGAGTTACTACTTCAAGACATGCCTACCACCTATGCTAAACTGGTGCAAAGGTGTCGAAGCAAGCCAGAGGTGATGGAGATCCTGGATGCACGCCAGGGGGACAACAAGGCCTCTACAAAAGAACAGAAGGCCCCTTAGAACAAGCAGAGGCCGAAGCAGAATGTTCGTGATCGAGTTGGAAAGCCTCGCCAGGCATGGCGGCAAAGATCTCCCGGCAAAAGTGAGTATACTCCATTAAATACTCCTCGGGATGACATCTTAAACATTATCAAGAGACAAAATATCTTGAAGTGGCCACCAAAGCTATCACATCCACCCAGCCGGTATCCTATCTGGCATACCCAGGATGTGATCCACAGCCCGAAGATCCAGATCGAGCGGCCAATGCCTCCCACATACACGATAACATAATCATGAGCAATATAATC
Organism: Hakea prostrata; assembly: GCF_041222555.1. NCBI lineage: Eukaryota > Viridiplantae > Streptophyta > Magnoliopsida > Proteales > Proteaceae > Hakea > Hakea prostrata. The sequence goes on along the minus strand of NC_142600.1, from coordinate 56,513,568 downwards.
AATATTTAAAGTAAGCAATAAACGGATCAAATGAATAAGAAAAGATAATCAATCAGATTGCGGAATTATCAAGTATAAACTTCACATAATAAAGATTTCAAAGAGAGAGAGTGATCAGGAGTCACTCCTTCTGTAACAACCCCCGTTTTTCTAACCCGGAATCCGTATTGCAGGTCCGAGAACCCGAAGGTCTAGTCGGATTAATTTTTGTGGAGTGTCCAGATAGGAGTCCATGATCCATATCCAAAACCCATGGATCTGGATTCTCTTGTTGAAGAATCTGCCTTACTAGGAAGTTGGATCTCTGGTTGAAGGCAAGTGGTGTTTGGAGATGTCCGGAATGAAGGTAAGACATCCCCCATGTGTTGTTTAGGGCTAGGTTGTGTTTGAGTTTCAACCCCCTGAGCAAAGCACCCTTGTATAGCAATATACTTGGGGGCGGTTGCTAGTGGCGGTTGATTAAACCAAGCGACCGCCTTAAGCGACCGCCGGTTCTTGCTTGCGGGAAAATGCCCTATTTTGCCTCCTATTCATTATAAATAGCATCCCTCGCCTTATTAACGCATTATTATGTTCGGGATTGCTATTTTGGGCGATTAGGCGGCAGTGGAAACGTGCTAAAAGGTGGGCGAAGTGCTGTTAATGATCTGGAACCTTTTTCCTTCTATTCTTGGTGATTCTGATTAAGGTGTTCTCTGTTTCAAATAAAAGTCTTATAATAGTTTTTGGATTGCAAGTTAGAGGACTTCTACTAAATTACAGGTAAGGACATGCAATCTTATTTATATGCAATTACATATACATGATGATTCAGCTGTTCTATTTACTATTCTTTGATCGTGTAAGTTGCTGGAATTGTATAAAGCATGTGAATCTTATTGTATACTTGCTGTTAGTGGTGTTCTTTGATGTACTTCATCTTTTATTACATTGCACAACTGTTCATGGTATGATAAAGAGTGATTGTAGTGTAGTTGTGATGGAAGGGGTATTCCTTTAGGATATCTTAGCTTGGGATATCAGAAAGCTGTGGAATGGGACACATGCCTGCTGATGTCTCCAGCACTATCATGATTACTGGATGACATACTTAGGAGTGTCTAGAATTGCATGGCTAGGTACTCCACATGCTATTACCCTTTCGGCAGGGGAATTGAAGCCGGGTGACCCGTGACAATGGTGACGTGACTATGTTTCATCCAACAGCGGTAACCAGTCCATGCGGAGACTGAGTGGTCCACTATTGGTCATGTAATGGTAGGGTTGCATATGTTAGGGTTGGGCTCATGGACGTCCAAGGAACGGACCGGGTGTCGTGAGGAGTCATGAGAGCATCCGCCCCAATAATATGTGGATGACCATAGGGTTAAGGAGTGGAGTCCAACAGCGTGCTAGCCATCCGTGAGGGTTCTCACTCCTAGGTTGCGAAGGATCTTGAACCGAGTTGGTTGGTGCCATAGGGGAAGTATCTGGACTCCATATAGTATGTTACCATTATGACCTTGCATTGGATTAGAAACCCCGACATGCGCCAGTACTCATTGCCAATGGTCGTGGTGAGAGAGTGTTGACTTAACCCCCCAGCCATGGTTTGAGAGCCAGGTGTGGACTTACCCCTTTGTCCAGGATCCCTACAGAGGTAACCAGTCCTTGCCGGATCAGAGTGATGAGACTTACCCAAAGGAGGGCTGGTGTATATCTTAAAGCATGTCAGCTGATTAGAGACTTGCATAGTTAGATCTTAGTAGCACTCATATTTCTGCATATCATCCATATCATTTCATATGTGCATTCGTGGATTGTATTGACATATATATGAGAATTGCTTGTTCTTTACTGAGTTCGTTGGAACTCATTCCTTTCATTGTATGTATTATATAAACTGTACAGATGGTTGCACAATGTCGGAAGTTGGAGATGATTCATATGAAAGAGCCTTCTCGTATGAAGTTGATGTGGCACAGACAGTGATACATGAACTTGCAGAGCATGAAGCCTCCTGAAGATGAAGATTATTTAGTTATTCTTTTTGCTTCCGCTGATCTCGATATTACTTTTGATTCTTGATCTTCCTTCTTTCGTTCGTTCTTGGATATTTATTGGAGTATTTGGACTCCTGTAACCTTTTTATTGATTATTGTACTATTCTTGCTCTTGATTCATGTATTTGTATTTATTATTATTGATAGACTAAAACCATGGATCCTGTGACAGATCGCACCCACGGTCGTCGGGCGGGTAACCAGGCCTGGCGGGCGGGGTGTGACAGAGTGGTATCAGAGCCCTGGTTTTACGAAGTCAATAATAGTTAATACAAGTATTAGAGGAGCAATCTGAGTCATAGATCCAGAAGTGACTCAATTTCTCTTAGAGGTGAATAATAGAGAACTTTGGACTAGAAACTTGAATAAATAAAGCATAATACACCAAGTTTGAATAATGCACAATAATTAAAATTTATGACTTGTACTTGGGTTGTAGTCATGGGTTAAAGTTGAGTTGTCAGTTTAGTTATTGTGTATGTGTGTCGAGTCATGAGTTGTCTTTGTAAGTAAGTTTTTGTTGTGAGATGTTGTTGGGAGTAAGTCGTCATATGAGTTTGAGTCGTGTTGTCGTCATGTGTTGTCGTATGAGTCTGAGTCGAGAGTTGTTTTATGTTGTCGTTGGGAGTAATGGTTGTGAGTGGTCGTTATGAGTTATGAGTCATAACTAAACATTGAACAATGATTAATGCAACAAAAGAAAAGCATAATATACAATAACACAAGTGATACAAATTTAACTTCACTAATCACTTAGGTTTACAAGTCTGAAAGTGAATACATCTGTGATGACATAAAAGGAAATCCTAGAATTGTCTGTCTAGGTAATCGTTTCTGAGAATCGAGCTGATCTTTCATAATTCGAGACTCCTCCTCCAGTTGTGTCAATCGATCTCCTTTAGTTTATATGAGTGTCTCTATCCTCTCTTGTGTGGAAGTTTTCGCTAACAACTGAGAAACCACACCCGGTGTCTTGGAAGTTGAATGCGAAAGACCTCCAGCCTCAAACTGTCGAGTTGGAATAGTTTCCTCCTCATCTTTCTGAACCTCTTGATCCTTTTCATCATCATCTTCATCTTGATCCTGAATCTCATATGGAGTTTGGACTGTTGTCTCCTTACCCTTGTATAATCTCTACTTGTGATACAGCATTAGCACTTTGCCTACCTCTCCTAGCCCCTAGCATTTTCCTCATGGTGGTTTGTTGGAAATCTAAAGAGATGAGTTTTGCATTGCATGAGTAAAGGAATTTAAGCAGTGCAATATTTGGTGAAGAAGGGCATTTTGGTAATTTTTGAAATTTTTTTGATTTTGGCGAAATTGCAATTCGAACATACTAGCATGTGCACAAGACTTGGATAAACATGCTGGGATGGTTTGTTTGATGAAAATCTTTCAAATTTGCAGTGTGGGAGTGAAAATTCAGCAACTTTGGAAGAAGAAACCCTCTTTTGGGCTAGGGTTTGTGATTTTTCAAAAGTTGGAATTTGGCCGAACGAAGTGGGGAAGCACTTTCCTCATAGTAAATCAGTCATGTAGGAAGTGGTTTGGTGTCAAAATTCCATTTGGTTTGAAAATGGGACAAGTGTTTGCAAAGTTGGATTTTTATTAAGGTGAATAGTGAAATTGGTGCAAAGTGTGGGAAATCTTGTTGATGGGAGCATGATTTTGTTTGAAAATTTGTTGGAGCATATTTCTAAACATCCCTAGTCATATTTCTAACCAAGAACAGCAAGCATTTCTCACTTTTGAAGAAAATCATGTAGTAGGTATATGGAAATTGAAAAGAAAGAGAAGTGAGAATGAAGACTACCTTGTGTTTGAAGATCAAAGGAAGTTGTGTGATGTTGTCGAAGCCTCTTGAGAGTCTTGGAAACCCTAGGAGCCCTAGAACCCTTTTCCCTAGAGCCAAACTCGAAGTTGGTAAAGATAGAAATGAGTTTGGAATAGAGAAAGTGGGCCCTTTAAGCTGTTTTTCAAGCAAGACAAATTTTGCTGTTTTGGCAATTTTTGAGAATATTTGATTTTTGAAGCTTTGTTTGGATTTCAATGGCCTGTGCAGTTGAGTTTAAGTGTGTAAGACATGTTGGAAGTGTGAGTTTGAATGGATGAAATTTTTCATGGATTTTCAACCTTTTGTTTTGGATTATTAGAATGGTTGAAAGAAGGAACCTTGGTGCCTCCTCTAGTTGGAATAGAGGTAGGGCTGTCCCTCGAAAGTTGATGTTCTCTGCTGGTGGTATCTCTTGGGAAATATTTTAGGAAGCTTTTTGTAAGAATTATTTCCCCGAGTCTGTGAGAGATGCTAAAGAAGCTGAGTTTATGGCACTCACGGAAGGACCTAGTACTGTTCTGAAGTACCAGAAGAAGTTTGAAGAATTGTTTTACTTTGCCCCTGATGCTTTCAAAGGTGACCGTGAGAAGACAAAGAAGTTCTTCAAAGGTTTGAGGCCGTCACTGAAGACTTACCTGGCGATTCATTCAATTGTGGACTATGCTGAGATGGTACAGAATGCGAAGAAGGTAGAAGATAATGAGAGAAAATTATCAGCTCCAGCGTTCTGTTGCGAACAAGAATCATTTGGGTGACCGTAACCTGAGATTTTCTAGGCCTGCTCCTTATACTGCCCCTTCGTTTCAGCCTAGAGGTGCTAGTTCCAGTTTTAGCTCTACTTTGAGCTATGGTTCTAATGGTGCATCGGTGCGTCCTGTTGCAGGTAGTCAGGGTACTGGACCGATATATGCTAACCCTCGTCCAGTGGTTAATAACTAGGGACCCGCATATCTTTCTTCAGCAGCTCCTGTGAGTGGTAGGGATTTGCTCTGCTTTAACTGTGGGAAACCGGGTCATTATTCTCGTAGCTGCACTCAGAAGCCGAGTTCTCAGGTGTCAGCTTTGAAGCCTGCTTCGAATGTTCCCACTAGAAAAGTGTTCAATGTTGTTGGTTCAGAATCTGAGACAGATCATGATGTTGTGACAGGTATTATTTCAGTATCATCTACCTTTGCTTTCGTATTATTTGATACTGGTGCATCGCATTCATTCATAGCATCTTCTTTTGTGAGTCGTATTCTTGTTACACTTGCAAAGTTGGAAAGAGGACTAGTTATTAGTACTCCTACAAGATCTGTTGTTAGATTAGATGAAGTGGTTGAATCTTGTTCCGTCGTTATTGCTGGTAGAACCCTTGAAGCCCGTTTGATCAAGTTGGATATGTCTGATTTTGATGTGATACTTGGAATGGATTGGTTATCTAAGTATGGCGCAGTTATCCTTTGTTCGGAAAGGAAGGTACTGTTTCATCCTATGAATGATAGTCCGTTTGAGTATCAAAGTAGTCAAGAGAAGTTGAGCAAGAAGATAGTGGCTGCGATTTGTGAAAGTCGGGCGATGGACTAAGAATGTTGGACTTCTTTCCTCTTCTGTGGATGTTTCGGAAGGTGTGAAACGGTTGTCTGATATCGAAGTTGTCAGGGACTTTCCTAATGTTTTCCCTGACGATTTGTCTGGTTTGCCTCCAGAGAGGGAGTTAGAGTTTTCAATTGATTTAATTCCTGGAGCAGTTCCTGTGTCGAAAGCTCCGTATCGGATGGCTCCGACTGAGTTGAAGGAACTTCAGACTCAGTTAAATGATTTGTCAAGCAAAGGGTTTATCCAACCCAATGTTTCGCCTTGGGGAGCCCTGGTGTTGTTTGTGAAGAAGGACGGTAGTATGCGAATGTGCATAGACTATCGGGAATTGAACAAGTTGACGATTAAAAATAAATATCCTCTTCCTAGGATCAGCGGCTTGTTTGATCAGTTGAAAGGTGCCTCTGTGTTCTCGAAGATCGATCTGAGATCTGAGTATCATCAGTTAAGAGTGAAGTCCAGTGATGTCTGCAGCAGGACTGCATTTAGGACTAGATATGGGCATTATGAATTCTGAGTTATGCCTTCTGGTCTTACTAATGCACCAGCAGCATTCATGGATCTGATGAACCAAGTATTTCAGGATGTCTTAGATAAGTTTATGATTATAATTATTGATGACATTTTGATTTATTCAAAGAGCAAAGAAGAACATGTTGTGCATTTGAGTTTTGCTCTGCAGCGTTTGAGAGAGAAGAAGTTGTTTGCCAAGTTCAGTAAATGTGACTTTTGGTTACCTAAAGTTATGTTCTTGGGTCACATTGTTTCTGTTAATGGTATTAAAGTTGATCCTCCAAAGGTGAAGGTTGTGGCAGATTGGGTCAGGCCCAAGTCAGTCACCGAGATTCGAAGTTCCCTTGGTATGGCTAGCTATTATAGGCGCTTTGTTGAGAATTTCTCTAGACTCAGCCCTATGACGAAGCTTACCAGGATGGGAATCAAGTTTGAGTGCAATGAAGTCTGTGAAGAGAGTTTTCAAGAACTTAAGAAGAAGTTGACTACCGCTCCGGTGTTGACAATACCAGATGACTCTAGAGGTTTGACAGTGTATACCGATGACTCTAAGGTGGTTTGGGTTGTGTTTTGATGCAGCATGGGAAGGTTGTAAGTTATGCTTCTAGGCAGTTGAAGAACTACGAGCATAACTATCCTACTCATGACTTGGAATTGGCAGCTGTGGTTTTTGCTTTGAAGATCTAGCGTCACTATCTTTATGGTGAAAAGATATCTGTTTTCACTGACCATAAGAGTCTCAAGTAATTCTTTACTCAAAAGGAGTTGAATATGAGACATAGAAGATGGCTAGAACTGGTGAAGGACTATGATTGTGATATTTAATATCATCCAGGAAAAGCTAACGTGGTTGTTGATGCTTTGAGTAGAAAGAGTAATCGAGAAAGTGTAGATCTGACATCTCTCAATAAGCCTTATTGTTCTCCATTGTTAGATATGGACTTGATTTTTGTCGGAAGGTTTCGGTGCTGTTTTGGCAGCTGTGTTAGTTCGACCAAGTTTGAGGGACCGAATTGTTGCTCTACAGTCGACGGATCCGGAATTAAAGAAGAAGATTGACTTGATCACTTCGAAGACTAAGGACGTGGAAGATTTTCTCCCTAGCCTTTGATGGTGCTCTTGTTTTAGAGGAAGAGTTTGTGTTCCTGCTATGGAAGACCTCAGAAGCAAAATCTTGACTGTTGCTCATCAGTCCATCTTTACTATTCATCCCGGAAGTGTGAAGATGTACCATGATATGAAAGGATATTTTTGGTGGTCTGGCATGAAGAATGATGTGGAAGATTTAATTGCTAAGTGTGGAACTTGTCAACGTGTGAAAGCTGTCCGACAGCCTTCGTCTGGCCTTCTGCAACCTCTTCCAGTACCTAGTTGGAAGTGGGAAGACATTGCTATGGACTTTGTCATAGGTCTACCCTGAACCAGCAAAGGGAATGACTCAGTGTGGGTGGTAATGGATCGATTGACCAAATCGGCTCATTTTTTTTTTCCGATGAAGATCACCTACCATGGACAAGTTGGCTAGGCTGTGTGTTGACAATGTGGTGAGAATTGCTAGTGTGCATGAAGTTTTCCATGTGTCTATGCTAAGGCAGTGCTTGGCAAGCGCAGAGCAATTGCTCCAGCATGAACTGAAAGGCTTGAGTGTGGATTTGGCGTATGATGAAGAGCCGGATGAAATTTTGGATCGGAAGGACAAGCAGTTGAGAAATCGGACTATACGTTTGGTGAAGATTAGATGGAAGAACCTTTCTTTTGAGGAAGCATCTTGGGAAAAAGAAGATGAGATGCGGACCAAGTATCCCCAGCTTTTCGGACTTTCAGATACGTTGCAATTTCGGGGACGAAATTTCTTTTAAGGGGGGAGGAATGTAACAACCCCCGTTTTTCTAACCCGGAATCTGTATTGCAGGTCCGAGAACCCGAAGGTCTAGTCGGATTAATTTTTGTGGAGTGTCCAGATAGGAGTCCATGATCCATATCCAAAACCCATGGATCTGGATTCTCTTGTTGAAGAATCTGCCTTACTAGGAAGTTGGATCTCTGGTTGAAGGCAAGTGGTGTTTGGAGATGTCCGGAATGAAGGTAAGACATCCCCCATGTGTTGTTTAGGGCTAGGTTGTGTTTGAGTTTCAACCCCCTGAGCAAAGCACCCTTGTATAGCAATATACTTGGGGGCGGTTGCTAGTGGCGGTTGATTAAACCAAGCGACCGCCTTAAGCGACCGCCCGGTTCTGCTTGCGGGAAAATGCCCTATTTTGCCTCCTATTCGTTATAAATAGCATCCCTCGCCCTATTAACGCATTATTATGTTCGGGATTGCTATTTTGGGCGATTAGGCGGCAGTGGAAACGTGCTAAAAGGTGGGCGAAGTGCTGTTAATGATCTGGAACCTTTTTCCTTCTATTCTTGGTGATTCTGATTAAGGTGTTCTCTGTTTCAAATAAAAGTCTTATAATAGTTTTTGGATTGCAAGTTAGAGGACTTCTACTAAATTACAGGTAAGGACATGCATTCTTATTTATATGCAATTACATATACATGATGATTCAGCTGTTCTATTTACTATTCTTTGATCATGTAAGTTGCTGTAATTGTATAAAGCATGTGAATCTTATTGTATACTTGCTGTTAGTGGTGTTCTTTGATGTACTTCATCTTTTATGACATTGCACAACTGTTCATGGTATGATAAAGAGTGATTGTAGTGTAGTTGTGATGGAAGGGGTATTCCTTTGGGATATCTTAGCTTGGGATATCAGAAAGCTGTGGAATGGGACACATGCCTGCTGATGTCTCTAGCACTATCATGATTACTGGACGACATACTTAGGAGTGTCTAGAATTGCATGGCTAGGTACCCCACATGCTATTACCCTTTCGGCAGGGGAATTGAAGCCGAGTGACCCGTGACAATGGTGACGTGACTATGTTTCATCCAACAGCGGTAACCAGTCCGTGCGGAGACTGAGTGGTCCACTATTGGTCATGTAATGGTAGGGTTGCATATGTTAGGGTTGGGCTCATGGACGTCCAAGGAACGGACCGGGTGTCGTGAGGAGTCATGAGAGCATCCGCCCCAATAATATGTGGATGACCATAGGGTTAAGGAGTGGAGTCCAACAGCGGTAGCCAGTCCGTGAGGGTTCTCACTCCTAGGTTGCGAAGGATACTGAACCGAGTTGGTTGGTGCCATAGGGGAAGTATCTGGACTCCATATAGTATGTTACCATTATGACCTTGCATTGGATTAGAAACCCCGACATGCGCCAGTACTCATTGCCAATGGTCGTGGTGAGAGAGTGTTGACTTAACCCCCAGCCATGGTTTGAGAGCCAGGTGTGGACTTACCCCTTTGCCCAGGATCCCTACAGAGGTAACCAGTCCTTGCCGGATCAGAGTGATGAGACTTACCCAAAGGAGGGCTGGTGTATATCTTAAAGCATGTCAGCTGATTAGGGACTTGCATAGTTAGATCTTAGTAGCATTCATATTTCTGCATATCATCCATATCATTTCATATGTGCATTCGTGGATTGTATTGACATATATATGAGAATTGCTTGTTCTTTACTGAGTTCGTTGGAACTCATTCCTTTCATTGTATGTATTATATAAACTGTACAGATGGTTGCACAATGTCGGAAGTTGGAGATGATTCATATGAAAGAGCCTTCTCGTATGAAGTTGATGTGGCACAGACAGTGATACATGAACTTGCAGAGCCCGAAGCCTCCTGAAGATGAAGATTATTTAGTTATTCTTTTTGCTTCCGCTGATCTCAATATTACTTTTGATTCTTGATCTTCCTTCTTTCGTTCGTTCTTGGATATTTATTGGAGTATTTGGACTCCTGTAACCTTTTTATTGATTATTGTACTATTCTTGCTCTTGATTCATGTATTTGTATTTATTATTATTGATAGACTAAAACCATGGATCCTGTGACGGATCGCACCCACGGGTCGTCGGGCGGGTAACCAGGCCTGGCGGGCGGGGTGTGACACCTTCAATAATAGCGGAAAGTGGTTAATTAAACTAAATTACAAATCCGTATCAAGACTAAATCCATAAGAGTTAAAGACAGTATATCCAAATGTTTACAGTCATCCAGGGAAATGGGGCACTATGCAAAGGTTTCTTCTATCCTAATGATTGTTTCTTCGTAAGTGTGGAGGAAGTGAACCCAGCGTGGCCACTCCCTCACCATGGTGGGGCTAACCCTGGTACAAACCATAATCCTCCTCAGCACAATAATCCTGACTCTCATCGTAGCCATCACCCGAAGGGTAGTATGCAGAATCATAGCTCTGGTCGTAAAGTGAGCCATCAGAGTCTTCTATACCTGTAGGATAATCTAACAAATTGCACGAAAGGAATGAGTTCAAAAGAACCCAGCAAGGCAAGTCGTTTCAAAATACACAGTTCATTCGATACAAGTCATGATATGATGCAAGATGATATGAGACAATGATGATATATGATTCTAACCCTAAATATGCTGGTCTCTAAGGTAGACATGCTTTAAGCCATAGCACCATACTTCTTTAGGTCGTCTGTCACTCCCCCTCAATCATACAAGATATCCTGGGTCTACCGGGGTAATTGGGTAAAGTCCTCATCAACCATGGCTGGGGGTTAAGTCACCACTCTCTCACATCACCATTGGTATAAGTACAGGCGCATGTCACGGCATAGCCTAGCCCAATGCAACTCATCTACTTAGTCGTACCATGTCAGATCTGGATACTTTCCCTATGGCACCGACCAACTCGGTTCCGTATCCTTCACACTAGAGTCAGCGTATCCTATGGCACCGACCAACTCGGACTACGGACTCATCAGCCCTATTTGTAAAATCCAGCTTTTACCTAACCTTGACCCGACCCGGAAATTGTTGTGTTTGTAGGTCCGAAGACCCAAAGTGGTGGTAGAAGGGACTTGTGGACCCTACTAGTTGATGATGTGGTGTCGGAACTGCATTCTATGGACATTGATGATGTTGCTCCTTCCTTGAGCACATTATCAGTGTTACGTTAGAATCTGCACACTGATGAAGAGTGAGACAATTGAGATATCAAACAGACTCCTGTGCACAATCCGAAGGTATTCCCAGAAACTAGACTTCTTGAGTGAACTATAGGAGAAAACCCCATGCAATTTGACCTGGTATAGTCCTTCAAGTCCACACCTTAATTTGCTGAACCATTCTGAAAAAAATTCTGCTGAAACATGTTTGGGTCGATACTGTGGGTCTATACCATCGACCTAATGTATCGACCAACACATGCTGGCCCCAGATTTAAAGATTCTCTGGAATATTCTTCACTCTATTTAATCATTCCTCGTGGTTGGAGCCCTATTCCAATGATTGCAACTCCTGAGAATGTGGAAGAGCCTCTCAAGAACACCTCCTTGGTAATGGTGAAGCATCTTCCCCATTAATCATTTCCAACTACTCACTTCCACTCTCTTGCTCTACTCTCAAGGTATGACTCTCTCTCCTAGTCTCTTTCTCACTCATTTTTACTCTCATTTCTGATGTTGGGACCATGGCCAAGGTGTTGCAACCTTGCAAACTGTGAAACCCAGCCCTGACCCTAATCCGGAAACTTTGTTATTTGTAGGTCCAGTGACCCGAAGTAAGGCAAGAAGTCATCTTTGGGCCATTTCTGTTGAAGACTTGATGGCTGGATTGGAATCCATGAGTGTTGATGCTAGTGTCCCAATGGTGGAAACTGCACCCGGATGAAGATTGGATTAGTTGATGGTCTTGGAGTGGTCTCTGTATTGATTCAAAGGCATTTCTAACTCCTTGGTATGTCACTCTAGGTGTGTGCAAAACCCCTTGATGTTTGGACTTGATCTGAGCCTTCAATTCCCTATTTTGAAGTTGCTGTCTTAATTGGTCGACTCATTGGTCGATTGGGCCAAACGACCAATCAATCGACCAAATGATTCTGTTTTTGAAATTTGAATCCTGTGTCTTCTATTTAAGTCTAATCTCGGGAATACTCCGCCTCCTCTGCCTCCTAAGCCTCTGGAACGAGTTAGAACCCTAATCTAACCCATTCCCTTGCATTCTTTGGTGATTTCTCGCAAAGACTTGAAGAATTCTTCATCTTCCTACGGCAAAGGTATGATTTCACTCACTCTCTCTTCTATCTCTGATTTCTTTCTTTTATTCTGTTCTTCATTGAGATCAGAAAGATGATGAAGCACTCTTGTAATCATCAATTCTCTAATCTCACCATATTCTTTAAGACTCATGATCATCATCATGATCTTAAACCCTGCTTTTTGAATTCTTGAAAACCTAACCCTAATCCTTTGAAACCCTAACCTGTGTGATTATCTGGAGAACTTTTGGTAACCTACCTTGTGAAAGGGAAATCCTTTTTGGGTAACATTGTGTTAACCTAAAACTTAATCATCTATATTTTTCCTGTTTTGATTTGTCTTTGTTCATCCAGATCTTACAATTAGTTTCCAAGGGAACCAAAAGGGTAAAACCCTAATTTTCTTGGATCAAACCCAGGAACCCCCTTGTTTATCATGTTAACCCAATTATTATATTTTCTTTACTAGATCTGAATTCTTTCATATCCTAGTTCATTATCTTTAATTTTTCTATTTTTCCCCCTCCTAACCTATGTTCAACCTAATTAGGTTAACCTCATGATTTCTAGGTTGTAACTTGAGAACTTGTTTTGATCTATGATTGATGTCCTCTATACCCTAGAATACTACCATGATAATTCCCCTCTGATTTGTACCCTTTTGAACCATCGAATTCGGTTTTGGATTCTCAAAATTCGGATTCTTGCAGGCACTGGTCTGCATTGGTCGACTCATTGGTCGACTGGTCCAAATAGACCAATCAATCGACCAATGAGTACAAAGAACCTCAATCTTGGTCTGTTTCGATTGATTTATGATCTTTTCCTTTATGCATCTTTCCTAACACGTTGTGTGCACTTGTTTAGGACTGTCTTCTCAGGTTTTGTCAAGATCATACTTGATTCCTTAAGTTTCTATTCGAGTTAGAAGGTAAGGACAGTTAATTCCTTAACTACATAGATTACTTGTTCTCTGGTTTCTACTTTATGAAACTATGAGATTACCTACTGTTATTGTATTTTAATTCTGATCTCCTACTGTGGGAACAGTAGCACTTGTTTATATCATCTTTTTCATTATTTATGTTATATGAATTACTTATTACTGCTTAATCTGATGTTGCTTTTACATTCTCTTGTATATGATGAACTACTGGTTGTGTATGTCATGACTGATCTGAGAATGTGTTTGATTAAGTTTGGTTTGGGATTGGGAGGTGTCCTTTTGACACTTCTGTCCTTGGACATTATCGGAAATAGTATGGGATGTTTCCAGGGTTGCCCATCGACACTTTCCCGAATCAATGGTTGTCATACCTAGGGATGTCTAGCAGTGTTTGGCTAGGATACACCCCTGTTATATCAGACCCGATTCGGAAGGGTATTGAGACCGAACGACCCGTGGTAGCAATGGGGATTCACAGGCACTCAAGACCGGTGAGTTATATCCGTGAGAGGACGGGAATCACATTGTGGGGGCCATTTATTGGAGGGTTGCATATGGCTAGACTTGGGCTCATGGGCGCTCGAGACCAGTGAGTTATATCCGTGAGGGGACATGAGAGCTTACCGTTTACCATATGTGGATAACCAATAGGGTTGATGAGTCCGGTGAGTAATATCCGTGACTCTAGTGTGAAGGATACCGGAAAGGATCTCGAGAGGGGAGGAATGGAAGTCTCTGGAACTGACTTGATGTAACTAAGTAGATGCTTGCATTGGGCTAGGCTTTTCGTTGACATGTGCCAGTACTTATGCCAAATGGTTGTGAGAGAGTGTGTTGACTTAAACCCCCTACCATGGTTTGTCCGAGAGGGATGCCGGACCCACTACCAACAGGAGCTGTATGCGTGACCTACCCAAAGAAGTACGGTGCTATGACTTAAAGCATGTCTGCCATAGAGACCAACATACATAGAGTTAGATGCATTCACACTTTATCTGTTTCATACTGCATTGCATTATGTTATATTTTGCCACATCTTATCTATGATGTTATGGATTAACTACCTTACTGAGTTTCTTTGAAACTCATTCCTTTTTGTATATTCTTTGTTTAGATTATTCTGCAGGTACAGATTATTATGACGAGCAGTACAGCGAAGCACAAGTTGATGAAGCGTATTACACGCAAAGTGCTGGCAACGATCAAGATTACTTTGATGATTCCCCGGCGGATGAAGCTGCACACTACTTTTGAGAACTGCATATAGTTAGAACGGATTCATTGGATTGACGAAGTCCATACTTATGAAGACGTTATCTATAAACTTGAAGACGCTTGATCTTAGTTTATTTCTTAGTACATTTGTTTCAGTTGTAATTCCTTTTGATTTTCATACTACGTTCCGCTATTTTTGGTGAAGTGAGTTTCCGCCTCACTTTACTCCTTTTTGATATCATTGGATATCTGTTATCTTTCCGCACTCTGATTATACTGATTATTCATTTTTGTTTTGAACCTTGTTTATAATATTAAAACTTGATTTATTTCCTGTTTATGATTATGTTATTGTATATGTGGGAGGATGATTTCCTCGATACTTGATCTTCGAGGCCGTGGATCACACTCTCGGGTATGCCAGTTAGGGTACCGGCTGGGAGGATGTGACACAAACACCTTGCCATGAGTCTTCTTTACCTCATACATTAATGTTTTCAACCATCTTGCTATGTTCCACTTACCTCTTGATCAATTAATATACATTTCCATGATTTGTTGCTTACCAACTTACTTTATTTACCAAAACTAAGGTGAAGCCTATGATTAACCTAATCTATACCCTGCATATGATTTCAATATTGCTCCTAAGTTATTCCCTACCTAATCCACTATGTTTTCCCCCAATTTGCATTAAGAAATAGCCAATGCCATGATTAACAACTCTTGAACTTGATATGCCAATTTGGGGATTTCTAATTTGACCATTGGATGATGTTAATTCTTTGATAATTAGTGTCTCTATATTGTGTTTAAGCTGCTCCCCAAGTTTCGTATCGATCCGAGACCCGGAAGACCAACTTTGAGCCAAAAACCCAACTTGCTGTCCGAGACCCTTTGGGTTGATACAGTGGGTCGATACCATCAACCCAAGGTATCGACCAACAGTGTTGCTGTCAACAACTTTTGCCTAGTTTTGATTCGTTCGATCTCCGATTGTTCTGATTTCTTCTCTAATCCTTCATATATGTTTGTTTAGGGTTTTAAGACTAATTGGGCCACTTGCTTGTGATCTTGGACCATCTTCTTCTCCAACTCAAGGTAAGGACAATTATCACCATAATTACATAGGATGTGTGATTTTGGCCTGATGTTCCTAATTTAATGAACATAGTCTCTATCTCATATTCTTACTATTTTAGAATTGCTGCATATGTCTCACGATAGTAACAATGTGTTTACATTAGTTCCATTATTATGTTTATAAATTTCAATATATGATGAACTATGTCAATGTTATGAATTTGATTTCTACTTTGATGATGTATCTTGTGAATTGATATGATGGACTTAGGCATGTGATTGCCTAAGTATAACTTGGGATTGAGGAGTGCCCTACTGGTGCTTCTGTCCTTGGACATTGGAGGGAATAGTATGGGATGTTCTCCAAAGATGCCCATCGACGCTTTCCCGGGTTATTGGATGACATACTTAGGACTTGTCTAGTGGTGTTGGCTAGGATGTCCTTGTCATGTCAGACCCGAATCGGAAGGGCATTGAGACCAAACGACCTGTGGTAGTGTATGATTTGATGGGATCTCGAGACCGGTGAGATGATCTGTGAGAGTACATAAATCATGCTATGGATACCCGAAAGGGGCCATTTATTGGTAGGGTTGCATATGGATAGACTTGGGCTCATGGGCACTCAAGACCGGTAACCAACCCGTGAGAGGACATGAGAGCTTCCCGTTTACTATATGCGGATGACAAATAGGGTTGGTGAGTCCGGCGAGTAATATCCGTGACTCTAGTGTGAAGGATACCGGAAAGGATCCCTGGAGGGGAGGAATGGAAGTATCTGAACCTGACTTGGCATGACTAAGTAGATGACTTGCATTGGGCTAGGCTTCACCTTGACATGCGCCAATACTTAGACCAAACGGTGTATGTGACAGAGTGGTATCAGAGCCCACGATTCAGTAAGACCCTAACCACAGAAGGGATGACGGAACATTCCGAGTCACAGATCAAAAGGTAACTCAAGTACTTTTAGAGATGAATAATAGATAACCGGGATTAGTAACTAAATAAATGAAACTTAACTGATTATGGAATAAGACACAATAATATAAGCAAAACAATTGGATCTCATTAATCACATAAGAAATTTTTACAAGTTTGAAAGAAAGTACATCTGAAGAGCATAAAAAGGAAATTCCTAGTGCTATCTATCTAGGTGATCTGCTCCGATGATCTGTCTGATCTCTCCTTGATCTGAACTCCTCCTCGAGTCGTGCAAACCTCTCACCTAGAGTGCACATGTATGACTCCATCCTCCTCTGTCCAGCCTCTAAAGCCTCCTGTCGATCCTCGATCCTCTCGAGTATGGAATGAATCGATGACTGATGAGAAGCCGCACTTGGAGTCTCAGAAGTCCGGTGAGATGAACCCCCAACCTCGAAGAATCGTGGAGTAGGAATCTCCTCATGCCCCTAATCAACATCCTAAGCTGGAGCATCACCGTGATCATCATCGTCTCCATGCTCATCTCCATCGTCATCCTCGTCGTCATCATCTTCATCATCATCCTCATCCTCTGATGCATCATCCTCGGCACCCCTAGCGATGTCAGCCTCATCATCTGATCTAACTGCATCACAAAGCCCTATCTTCCTGATTGACCATGCACAGAGGTCCTCAACTATCTCTATATCATGAATCATTAGTGTGTCCTCTAAGCCCACCTGGAAGTACTCGAAGATGCGTGTCAGGACTAGACCAAAAGTTAAGTTCTTGACCCCGGGGAACTCAACTCGGTCTATCATGACATGCTACATGATGTGGGCCAAGTCTATCTACACTCCAGTGTAAACGCTGTAGATGACTAATGCCTCCATAATCGTCACCCTGCTGTGATGCCCTGCCTTCGAAAGGATGTTTCGCTCGACGAAGCGAGCGAAAACTCGAGCCGATGGCCGCATAGAAGTGCCGCTCCTGGGCATATAGCAGTCCTCATCATCCCACAGAGTCATGCATACCTCGTGTGGAAGAAGAGCCTCTGTGATGTCCGTGCAAGCGGGAATCCACCAACGGAAATCCGGTATGGACGGCACCCCCAAGATCGTAGCCGACTCACTAGTGGTGAATGTGATCTCGACGCCTCTGACCACGGAGTCGATGACAATCGAGAATCGTCTTGTGGGTCATCCTTGAATCTGTAGGTCAGGTTACTGTAGAAGTACTTGACGAGCTCTAGATAGACCGAAAATGGCGTGGTGTACAAAGGTAGCCAACCCATCGCCTCCAATCTCTCCCAGATGTGGAAGGTCTCTAGCTCGTCCAAGACTACCAACCGCCCGTACTCGATCGGTATGTCGTAGAAGTAGTACTCATACAGGAACTCTGCCTGAGGTGATATGAAGAGGTCCTCCTTGGTAACCTCCTGCCGTGGAACATGCCCTCGACCTCTTTCAGCCCTCCGTCCTCCTCTAGGCATGATGAATTTGTTGAGACAAGAAAGAGATTTCATTTTGATTAGTCCCTGTGTGCATTTGTTAGATGAAGGGCATTTTTGTAATTGTTCGAAAATTTTAAATTTTTGCAAAACTGCGATTCGAACATACTAGTATGTGCTTAAGACTTGGATAAACATGCTAGGATGGTTTGTTTGGTGAAAATCTACCATTTTGGCCCCGTGGAAGAGAAAATTCAGCAAGAAGTAAGAAGGAAAATCCCTCTTTGGGCTAGGTTTTGTAATTTTTGGAGATTTGGAATTTCGGCAAACCGAGTGTGGGAACACCTTCCCCATGGTAAATTAGTCATGTGGGACTTGGTTTCATGTCAAAATTCAAATTGGTTTGAAAATGGGACAAGTGTTTGCAAAGTTGGAAAATTTTGAAATGAAGAGTGATTTTGGAACCAAAGTGTGTGTAATCTTGTGTTCTATGCTTGGTTTTGTTTGCAAACTAATGGGATCATGTTTCTAAACATCCCTAGGCATGTTTCTAACTATTAGAAACAAGCATTTTGCATTTTTGAAGAAAAATCATATCATGGTAAATGAAAATGCAAGAAAAGAGAAGAAGAATGGAAGACTTACTTGTGTTGATGATCAATGTAGTTGGTATGATGTTGTAGAAGCCTTGAATCAGCCCTAAAACCCTTAGAAACCTTAAGCGAAACTTTTCCCCAGAGCCAAAAACGAAATGGAAGTGTTTTGAAATGAAACAAGTGGGCCATATATTCTGTTTTCGCGCAGATTTGTTTGGGTTGATACTATTGGTCGATACCATTGACCCAAGGTATCGACCCATAGGGGAAAATTTCTGTTGTTGGGCTTTTTGTGGAAATTTGATTTGTGATTGGATTTTTACCAATGTTGGATTATAATCTTGCTACGTGATGATTTTAAGCATGATTTGGGCATTCTAATCTTTTGATCAAGTGATTATTGACGAATTTAAATTTCGATGTTGTAATCCTTGATTTTTGTAGAATGGTGATTCTAAGAAATCGTTTGATTGGTTCTGATAATTCAGGAGTCGACGATGTGCCTGCTGGGGTCCCGGACCAGCAAGAACAAACGGAGAACCCCGTCCCTAATGGAGTTCCCGATGCCCCTGAAATCGGAAGCTTCAAAGACATTGCTAGCGTCATGACCAACATGATGCAGCAACAAGCAGCACAATTCAATCAAATGATGACTGGATTTATGACCTTGCGAGAAGAGAACCGAGCAAGTGGTTCAAGGAACCCTGGCCGTGCAGCTCCGTATGTGGAGAGGTCCCCAGAGATCCCGCATACCAAGCTGATGGAGAGTTTTCTTAAGCTTCAAGTACCATCTTTTACCAGCGTGACCAAGGACGCCCTCTTTCCTAATAGATGGTTGAGAGAACTGGAGAAGGCATTCAGACACCTGCAGTGTTCGGATATTCAGAAGGTGTTGTTTGCAGAGCAGAAGCTTCAGCATGAGGCTGACGTATGGTGGACCTCCACCAGGCCTATTCTCAAAAATCTCCATGCTGGTGTGATTTCTTGGGAGTTGTTTAAAGAAGCTTTTTGTAGGAACTATTTCCCTGAGTCCATGAAAGATGCCAAGGAAGCAGAGTTTATGGCATTAGTACAAGTTCCCTTTCTGTGCTGGAATACCAGCAAAAGTTTGAAGAGCTCTTTTTCTTCGCTCCTGATTCCTTGGGCTCCGATGTTGCCAAAGCGAAGAAATTCTTCAAAGGACTGTGACCTTTGATCAAAGTTCACCTCACTGCCTTGCCTCTTGGGAGCCATGCTCAAGCCGTTGAGAATGCAAAGAAAATTGAGGAAACTGAGAAGGAGAGTACGCGAGCACAGAGACCTTGGCAGTCAAGACCTCATGGATTTGTTGATCGTACTGACCGTCGCTTTGCGAGGCCTGCACCATACCCCACTCCTACCTTTCAGCCATGGAGTGTTGGGCCGAGTCCTAGTGCTGTTCATGTAGGCCAGTATGGCCAGACTAGTGGGACCCGATCTGCGGGATTTGTCCAGCCTCCTCGACCTAGAATGGTGCATCCCAGGCCTACATCTCAGAGACCTTCAATGGCAGCCCCTTCTGTTCAGCCAAGGGAGGATGTTTGTTTCCTTTGCAAGCAGCTTGGACATTATGCCTGTTCTTGCCCGAAGAAGCCTATTCAGCCCAATGCTCCTGTTCAGAAGAGTGTCCTTGCACCTCCTGCTGGCAGAGTCTTCAGTTTATCTGGTGCTGACCAGGATCCTTGTCACGATGTTGTCACAGGTACATTGTTAGTCGCTTCTTTTCCAGCATTTGTGTTGTTTGATACGGGTGCATCTCATTCATTCATTTCATCTACTTTTGTTGTGAAGACTAACCTAACACCCAAATGTTTATCTAGTTGTTTGTCAATTTGTACCCCTGTTGGGTCTGCTGTTAAACTAGATAAAGTGTTAGAGGAATGTCTTGTTTGTGGATTGAACTTGAAGGCAAATCTGGTGTTGTTTGATATGAGGGATTTTGACGTGATCTTGGGAATTGATTGGTTGACATCCTACAACGCCGTGATGTTGTGCTCTTCGAAGAAGATTCAGTTTCGAATGGAAGGGAATTCAGTTTTTGAGTTCCAAGGCAAGAAGGGAAGAGTGAGCAAGAAGACTTTGACTGCTTTAATGCAAGTCCACGCCTTGGTGGAAGATGCTTCATCTGGAAGCAAGGTCAAAGAAGGGAAGAGATTTGAAGATGTTAGAGTTGCTTGTAACTTTGCTGATGTGTTTTCAGACGATCTATCAGGACTACCCTTTGATAGAGAGGTTGAGTTCTCCATAGACTTGACTCCTGCAGCGTCTCCGGTGTCTAAGGCTCCATATAGGATGGCGCCTACTGAGCTAGAGGAGTTGCAAACACAGCTGAATGAACTCCTGGTTAGAGGTTTTGTATAGCCAAGGGTATCGCCCTGGGGAGCTCCGGTCTTGTTCGTGAAGAAGAAGGACGGTAGTATGTGCTTATGCATTGACTACCGGGAGTTGAACAAGTTAACGATCAAGAATAGATACCCGCTGCCCCGGATTGATGATCTGTTTGATCAATTGAAAGGCGCGACTGTGTTCTCGAAGATTGACTTAAGGTCTGGGTATCACCAGTTGAAAGTGAAGTCAAGTGATATCTTTAAGACGGCGTTCAGAACAAGGTATGGACATTATGAATTTAAAGTTATGCCTTTTGGTTTAACGAATGCTCCTGCCGTGTTGATGGACCTCATGAACCTGGTATTTCATGATGTGCTCGATAAGTTTGTAATCATTTTCATTGATGACATCTTGATCTACTCGAAGAACGAGGAAGAGCATGTGGAACACCTGAACTTCACATTGCAAAGGTTGAGAGAAAAGAAACTCTATGCTAAGTTTAGCAAGTATGACTTTTGGCTCTCAAGAGTAGTATTTCTTGGCCATGTTGTTTCAGCCGAAGGTATTCGTGTTGACCCGGAGAAAGTGCAAACTGTTACCGATTGGGAAAGACCGAAGACCGTGACTGAGATAAGAAGTTTCCTTGGATTGGCAGGATACTATCAGAGATTTATTGAAAACTTTTCTAGGTTGGCTGCCCCTATGACTAAGCTAACTAGAAAAGAAGAGAAGTTTGTTTGGACTGAAGCTTGTGAGAAAATTTTTAAAGAGTTGAAAGTTAGATTGACAAGCACCCCGGTTTTAACTATACCTGATAGTTCCGGTGGGTTGACAGTCTACACTGATGCTTCCAAGATCGGTTTGGGTTGTGTGTTGATGCAACACGGCAAGGTTGTGGCTTATGCCTCTCGGCAATTGAAAGATTATGAGCGGAATTACCCCACTCATGACTTAGAGCTTGCCGCCGTTGTTTTTGCTTTAAAGATTTGGAGACATTACCTATACGGTGAGAAGATCGCTATCTTCATAGATCATAAGAGTTTGAAATACTTCTTCACCCAAAAAGAGATGAACATGAGACAAAGAAGATGTTTGGAGTTGGTTTCTGACTATGATTGTGACATCCAGTATCACCCAGGTAAAGCAAATGTAGTTGCAGATGCTCTTAGTAGGAAAGGTCAAAGGAAGGAATTGGACTTGAATGCTTTGAGTTGGCCTCTGTTGTTATCGATTGAGAGGTTTGGCTTGGAAGTTGTCCCTGAAGATTCGGATTGTGTTCTCTTTGCTATGTCAGCAAGATCCACCCTAAGAGATAGGATTGTTGCTCTGCAAGGTTCTGATCCAGAGTTGAAAGAGAAGATTGAGAAGATTTCTTTGAATCCTGAGTCGGATCCTGACTTTAGTACGTCGATGGATGGTGCTCTATTGTTTAGAGGTAGACTTTGTGTGCCAGCTAATGAAGAAATTAAGAAAGAGATATAGAAGGAAGCACACCAGTCAATCTTTACAGTACACCCTGGGAGTACCAAGATGTATAAGGATTTGAGAGAACATTTTTGGTGGAATGGTTTGAAAGTTGATGTGGAAGACTTTGTTGCCAAGTGTGAGACTTGTCAGCGTGTTAAAGCTGTTCGACAGCCTCCATCTGGATTGCTTCATCCCCTTCCTATTCCTAGTTGGAAGTGGGAAGACATTTCCATGGACTTCGTCACTAGTTTGCCCCGGACAAGTAAGGAAAATGACACTGTATGGGTGATTGTTGATAGGTTGACTAAATCAGCCCATTTTATTCCTATGAAGATCACTTATACCTTGGATAAGCTAGCGAGACTCTATGTGGACAATGTCGTGCGTCTGCACGGAGTGCCTGTTAGTATTGTCTCTGATCGTGATCCCAGGTTTACTTCTAGATTTTGGAATGGGTCGCAAAAGGCTTTGGGAACCCAGTTGAATATGAGTACAGCTCATCATCCACAGTCAGATGGATAGTCTGAGCGGACAATTCAAATATTGGAAGATATGCTTAGATCTTGTGTTGTGGATATGGGTGGAAATTGGGACGAACACTTAGCTTTGGTTGAATTTGCCTATAATAACAATTATCAATCAACTATAGGCATGGCTCCGTTTAAAGCTTTGTATGGTCACACTTGTAGAACCCCTTTGTATTGGATCGAGACCGGTAAAAGAAGAGTCTTGGGTCCGGAAATGATTGAAGCTACTGGTGTGATGGTCAACATGATTAGAGAAAGGATTCAGTCTGCCCAGTCTAGAAAAAAAATCCTATGCTGACAAAAGAAGAACTGACTTGGAATTTCTAAGTGGAGAGAGTTTTCCTCAAGGTGTCGCCAATGAAGGGTGTTATGAGATTCAATGTGAAAGGAAAGCTTAGCCCCCGTTTCATTGGACCTTTTGAGATTCTCGAGAAGATTGGATCTGTTGCTTACCGTTTGGCCTTGCCACCATCTCTTGCTGGAGTTCACAATGTGTTCCATTGTCGATGCATCGAAAGTACATAGAGAATCCGGAACATATACTACAGCAAGCACCTAAAGGACTTAGTGCTGACCTTTCCTATAATGAAGAGCCAGCCGAAATCCTAGACAAGAAGGACAAACAGTTGCGGAATCATTCCATACCTTTGGTGAAGATTCGGTGGAAGAATCATACCCCCGAAGAAGCTTCATGGGAGAAGGAAGACGAGATGAGGGAGAAGTTTCCTCAGCTTTTTGGGAGCACAGGTACGCTTCCAATTTCGAGGACGAAATTTCTTTTAAGGGGGGGGGGGAATGTAAAATCCAGCTTTTACCTAACCTTGACCCGACCCAGAAATTGTTGTGTTTGTAGGTCCGAAGCCCGAAGTGGTGGTAGAAGGGACTTGTGGACCCTACTAGTTGATGACGTGGTGTCGGAACTCCATTCTATGGACATTGATGACGTTGCTCCTTCCTTTAGCACATTATCAGTGTTAAGTTAGAATCTGCGCACTGATGAAGAGTGAGACAATTGAGATATCAAATGGACTCCTGTGCACAATCCGAAGGTATTCCCCAAAACTACACTTCTTGAGTGAACTATAGGAGAAAACCCCATGCAATTTGACCTTGTATAGCCTTCCAAGTCCACACCTTAAGTTGCTGAACTATTTTGAAAAAAATTCTGCTGAAACATGTTTGCATCGATACTGTGGGTCGATACCATCGACCCAATGTATAGACCAACACATGCTGACCCAAGATTTAAAGATTCTCTGGAATATTCTTCACTCTATTTAATCATTCCTCGTGGTTGGAGCCCTATTCCAATGATTGCAACTCCTGAAAACGTGGAAGAGCCTCTCAAGAACACCTCCTTGGTAATGGTGAAGCATCTTCCCCATTAATCATTGCCAACTACTCACTTCCACTCTCTTGCTCTACTCTCAAGGTATGACTGTCTCTCCTAGTCTCTTTCTCACTCATCTTTACTCTCATTTCTGATGTTGGGACCATGGCCAAGGTGCTGCAACCTTGCAAACACCTTGCCATGAGTCTTCTTTACCTCATACATTAATGTTTTCAACCATCTTGCTATGTTCCACTTACCTCTTGATCAATTAATATACATTTCCATGATTTGTTGCTTACCAACTTACTTTATTTACCAAAACTGAGATGAAGCCTATGATTAACCTAATCTATACCTTGCATATGATTTCAATATTGCTCCTAAGTTATTCCCTACCTACTCCACTATGTTTTTCCCCCAATTTGCATTAAGAAATAGCCAATGCCATGATTAACAACTCTTGAACTTGATATGCCAATTTGGGGATTTCTAATTTGACCATTGGATGATGTTAACTCTTTGATAATTAGTGTCTCTATATTGTGTTTAAGCTGCTCCCCAAGTTTCGTATCGATCCGAGACCCGGAAGACCAACTTTGAGCCAAAAACCCAACTTGCTGTCCGAGACCCTTTGGGTTGATACAGTGGGTCGATACCATCAACCCAAGGTATCGACCAATAGTGTTGCTGTCAACAACTTTTGCCTAGTTTTGATTCGTTCGATCTCCGATTGTTCTGATTTCTTCTCTAATCCTTTATATATGTTTGTTTAGGGTTTTAAGACTAATTGGGCCACTTGATTGTGATCTCGGACCATCTTCTTCTCCAACTCAAGGTAAGGATAGTTATCACCATAATTACATAGGATGTGTGATTTTGGCCTGATGTTCTTAATTTAATGAACATAGTCTCTATCTCATATTCTTACTATTTTAGAATTGCTGCATATGTCTCACGATAGTAACAATGTGTTTACATTAGTTCCATTATTATGTTTATAAATTTCAATATATGATGAACTATGTCAATGTTATGAATTTGATTTCTACTTTGATGATGTATCTTGTGAATTGATATGATGGACTTGGGCATGTGATTGCCTAAGTATAACTTGGGATTGAGGAGTGCCCTACTGGTGCTTCTGTCCTTGAACATCGGAGGGAATAGTATGGTATGTTCTCCGAAGATGCCCACCGACACTTTCCTGGGTTATTGGATGACATACTTAGGACTTGTCTAGTGGTGTTGGCTAGGATGTCCCTGTCTCGTCAGAACCGAATCGGAAGGGCATTGAGACCGAACAACCCGTGGTAGTGTGTGATTTGATGGGATCTTGAGACCGGTGAGATGATCCGTGAGAGTACATAAATCAGGCTACGGATCCCCGAAAGGGGCCATTTATTGGTAGGGTTGCATATGGATAGACTTGGGCTCAGGGGCGCTCAAGACCGGTAACAAACCCGTGAGAGGACATGAGAGCTTCCCGTTTAATATATGCGGATGACCAATAGGGTTGGTGAGTCCAACGAGTAATATCCGTGACTCTAGTGTGAAGGATACCGGAAAGGATCCCTGGAGGGGAGGAATGGAAGTATCTGAACTTGACTTGGCATGACTAAGTAGATGACTTGCATTGGGCTAGGCTTCACCTTGACATGCGCCAATACTTAGACCAAACGGTGGATGTGACACTATTGGTCATCCACAAATGGTAAACGGGAAGCTCTCACATCCTCTCACGGGTTGGTTACCGGTCTTGAGTGACCATGAGCCCAGGTCTATCCATTTACAACCCTACCAATAAATGGCCCCTTTCGGGTATCCGCAGTATGGTTCAAGTCCTCTCATGGAGTGGATACCGGTCTTGAGCGCTGATCAACCATACCCTACCACGGTTCGTTTAGTCTCAATACCCTTTCGAATCGGGTCTGATACGACAAGGAATATCCTAACTATACACCTAGACCATCCTATGTATGTCATCCAATAACCCGGGAAAGTGTTGATGGACACCTTCGAAGAATATCCCATACTATTCCCTCCGATGTCCAAGGACAGAAGTGTCGGTAGGACACTTCCCAATCCCAAGTCATAAGTAGTCTATCACAAGCTCAATCTCATCATATCGTTCATAATCAATAATTCATCATATAAACAAAGACATATCGTAACATGATTGATCATATACAAAATCATGAAGTATAATTAAGCATGATATTCCGAATGACATGTAACATACTATTACTGATAAGAATGTATGTAAAAGTCATGCATGGTAAAGAAATACACATAGGAAATATATTTACTGAATTCTCAAAGCATAAGCATGATTACATAATTAATGTACTTGAGTTAACGACCGTCCTTACCTTAATCGAGTCGTAAATAAAATCAATGATCACCAACAATAGTCCCAAAAATCAGTGTTGGTACCCTAGGCAACATACAAGTAACATTAGAGAAGAAAATAGTCGAATCGGAGGTCAAACGAATCAATTCGGCCGAGTATAGGGATGTTATCAGATCTTGGTTGACTGGCTTGGTCGACTGTCATTCGACCTAGCAGTCGACCAAGGCTTGTTAACCATGGGGAGAATTGAAAACTTGATTTGAAACTGACCTTCCGGTGCTCCAATTGACACGAAATTTGGAGGGCATGATTATAACTGATGCGTCCAAAATCTGCTTAGCCCTTAGATATCCTCGTGATGACCTGCAAAATGAAAGCGTCAGATGTGGCCCGACCGCTGGGGTCGGGAGTCCACCTCCGAAGGCTAAGTCAGTTGATGAACTTAATCACAAACGGCTCTGCTAGAAGCACAGAGCTAAGGAATGAAGAACTGGGAAAGGTGATCTAGATAGCAGATCGCTGATAGTTTAGGTCTATCAGTATGTATCTGAACCTGAGTCTCAGATAGTATTCTTTTTGATCCCCTCACCTTGTATGGTAGTGAGGTTTATATAGAGTGTACCTTCGAATCTCCTTCGTTGGATGCACTTGAGCCTTCTTCGGGTAGTCGTTGGATCTTAACAGTTAGATCCGTTGAGCAATAGATTTCTACTAGTTTGGACTAGTAGAGGACTCCTGAGATAACCTTTAGGTTATGTGATGATTATCCCTTCGATAATGATTATCCGCAGCCATCAATTCGAGTCTGCCATCATTAGGGTAATTACCCTAATCCATAAGTAGGATTAGGGCACGCTTGCAGCCGAATAAGCTTTCTTCTTCAGCAAGCCATCTTTTGGATTCGGTTCGCTC
Source organism: Hakea prostrata (assembly GCF_041222555.1). Taxonomy (NCBI): domain Eukaryota; kingdom Viridiplantae; phylum Streptophyta; class Magnoliopsida; order Proteales; family Proteaceae; genus Hakea; species Hakea prostrata. The sequence continues at coordinate 56,486,333 of NC_142600.1, read as the reverse complement.
GGGAGCGAGTCAGTTCTCTCCGTCTCAACCGGGGTCGAGGGTCGGACTAGGTATGAACCCGGTCTGATCATAATCTCTCCGTATCACGAGCCCCCCAGACCAAGCGTTCGGTCGATCCCGAGGGCTTGGTTTTTAACTCGGGTTCGTCGTCGGTGATAATCTCTGCGTGCTTCATTAAATGTCATATCACATTTAATGCGGTGGTCACTTTTCCTCGAGCGTTGTGAGTGTAAGGCCACGTATCTCCTTGCAGTTGATCTATCGTGGCTCACGTCATCCAAGCGACGGTTTCCGAACGCCTATTTCGGATTCGTGAGTTCAAACTTTCAAAACGTCTTTCAATCTTGATCGTTGATTTTGAATCAATCTCGATCGTTCAGATTCCCGAACACTCGTGCGGGAGTTTTAAAAGCGGTTCGTTGTCTTCGTAGGTTTCATTCTTCCTGTCTGGAATTTGAACCTTTGTTGTCTGCTTCGCGCCTTCTTGCTCTCAAGCTTCCGCCTCATTGAACCAGTAAGTTTACTGGTCTTTTTCTTTTTGTAGTTTACTGAAACAAGTAATGGCGGACAATAGGGCTTCTCTGGTACCCAGTGTTGGTAATAGCAGTGATGCTTTTGCTTCTCCTGCTCCCTAACAGTCGGATAGTGATAACAAAACCCTAACTGTCCTCTGGCGCGAGTTTGCTGAAGTTTCTTAAAAAGGTTTAGAAAGAAAAACCGAAACTTCTCCTGTCCTTCTCGAGTCTGGATCTTCCAAGATTGTCGAGTCTTCTAGGCAGCCTCAAACTTCCAGGTCCGATGGTGGACCTGGCTCTGTTCCCTCCATTTATAATGAGGAAACCCTTCTTTCAGCTATCCAAGATTTTGATTTTCCTTCCTCTTATCAGGTTAGGGCTCCCCACCCTGATGAGAGGGTTGATTCAACCCTTTCGGGTGAATTTTCTCTATATATAGATGCACTGGAAAGCGGGGTTTGCTTTCCCTTTTTTAATCCTTTGTTCTCCGCAGTTCTGAATCATTGGGACATTTGTCCCGGAATGCTCCTCCCCAATAGCTGGCGTCTCATCGTCGGCTTCTTGGGTTTGTGTTTTGAACTTGGCATTACGCCATCTCTTTCTCTCTTTGTACATTTTCATGTTCTTTCTCTCTCCCATCCTCCCGGATGGGTTTTTCTGTCCAAACGCAATAAGGCTGAACTTGATTGGAGGGGCAGCATCCTTGCCAAAGGAACTTGCCCTTCTAACCACAAAAGATGGCGCGAACGATACTTTTTCTGTCGAGCGCCTCCATCAGATCTTAACTTCCCAACCGCCTGAAGGAGGTGTACTTCTTCTTCCGAGAATAACCAAGGCCTTCCCTTATCCAGAGAAGACGAGGTCGCCGTCAGGAAGATCAAATCCATTCCATGGTATCAAGAGATACATGGACTTGAAGTGGAGTATAACTCCATTCTTCAGTATTGGGGCTTGGCTCATTGTGAGCTTCTAACCACCATCCTTTAATTTTACTGAAGTGATATGTCTTTAATTCTGACTCTTGTCATTCTTCTTTACAGTGCCTCCAAGAATGAACCCTGAGAGCCTGCGGGTGAAGGCTGCTAGGGCTGTTGTGACAGCCGAGCAACGATCACCCAGAGCCTTGACCGTAGATCAAGAGGCTTCTGTTCCCTCTCCCGACCCCTCTTATAGGGGTATCAAGAATATCAGGCCCGTGGCTGATGCTTCGGGTAAAGGGAAAAAACCGATGGTGGAGAGGTCCAATGTCTCTTCCTCCGCCCGAACCAAAAGGAGGCATGACACAATTGATGCTTCCTCCAATAAAAAATCCAAAGCTTCAACGGATTGTGAGGAGGTCTTCACCCCCCAGTGGACCCTGAAGCTGACCGACAGGGTGACTCGGGATCCTGAGAAAGCTGCAGAGTGGAGCTCCCTCAGTCTTGCTCCTTCTGATCGCCAGGAATTTGAAGCCCTGGATGACATCTCCCTTGTTAGTCAATCTACAAGGTACCGGTCTTCTTGCTTACTTATTTTTTCATAATTTCTTATGACTTCTTCTGATATTTTCCGCCTTCCCAGGAATGCTGTGTTGAGCTTTTATCAACACATGGAAGCATTGAGCCGGGTTGGTCGCACCAGCTCCTTGCTGCAAACCTGTGAAGAGAATTTGGCCAAGGCCAATTCTGAAATAGATCAGCTGACTGCAGCTGCCGTGGAGCTGCAGAAAAAGCATGAGGAAGAAGTGATCTCCCTCAAGGAGGCCCTCGAAGCTTCGAAGATTCGTGCCGCTGCTGCCGAGTGCAAGGCCAGGAAGCAAAAAGCAGCTGCCACGTTGTTTGGTGACAGGCTTGAACTCAAAAGTAGGGAGCTCGAAGAACATCTGAAGTTGGCGATCCCTAGCAAGCCCGAGCATATACAGCTAGAGCTTCGGAAGGAGTGTGTTCGGAAATACCTGAACAGCGTACCTTTCTCCGAGCTTCTAGGTGTCTACAACGTTCAAGCTTATCACTTGGGGCAGAACGACGTTTGGGAGCGAATTCTAGCATCAATCCCTGCCTTCGACACTGCTCCCTTTCGTGAGGTGTGCCACAAAGAGGTCTTCGAGAAAGTTGGTATGGATCTCCCGGACTGGGCTCAGGAAGAAGATGATCCTTTTCCAGCTGACCCTCAATATGAGGCATACCTGGCTGATGAGCCGGCACTTCCAGAGGAGAAATCACAAGCCGAGTCTCAAGTTGCTGTTGTAGAGGACTCAGCTGATGCCATTCTTGAGGAAGGCTCTTCTCAAGATCCTGAGAAAAGTCCTCCCGACCAGGGTCCCTCGGGCAACAATGAAGAAGTGGCTTAGGGAGTTATCTTTTATTGTAAAGATTTACCCTCTATTTAATGAATAGACATTTCTTTTTCATGTTGGCCTTTATATTTCCCCGTCTCCTGCCGAAATCTTGCCTTGAATATCAAAGTATAAATGATAAAACTTATCACTTAACTTTACATTCCCCGTCGAATAATAATCTTGTAGAAATATTGTGAAGATGCGTTTCGGAAAGATGCATTAATCTTCCCCACCACTTCATTTATTGCAAAGTCCGCACGTTTCCCTTCTGCGAAGTTCAAACGTTTTCCTGCTTTTGTATACCATTCACTATTTTCAATGAATCGGAAATACATCCATTATTTTAATGGCGGTGCGACGATTGGAGGTATCTCTGCGTCAGGTGCTCGTTTCCACATGTTTCCATGTGGCATCCCTCCGACCGTTGATCTTGCTTTTTGCGGATTTCGAAGCGTCATTTTGATCTAGGTCGTCGGTTGTCCTTAGCCTTCAACCGTCGTCTTAGTACCTGAGGCTATTTAAAGCCTGCGTGGGTACTCTCCATCTATCGTGCTATCTTCAAGTTAGATTTGCTAAAGTGCTAAAGCGACCTTTCGTCCTTCGGCCTGCTTCCGTATTCCTCGTACTCCAACAATAGCTCTATCAACTTCTGAACAAGTGAGTTTCTTGATTACTCATCTCTTTCCCCACTTCCCCCCTGAGTAAACTGCACAATAGTGATACTTGGGGTTTAGTTATTTGGTTTTGTTGGAAGTGATAAAAAACTAGGGTTTTCCCTCTTTTTGTCGTCGTTTGATTTCTGTACTGATACGGCTTGTTTGTTTGCATAGTGGCTCCCAAGATCAACCCGACTTTATCAGAGCAAAATCTTGCAAGAAAATTGTTCCGTCGGTGGTGGTTGGGCCCAGTGAGGTGGTTTCAGCTAGTGAATCCTCCAAGCGTAAGGCGACTGCTGTCGGTGAATCTTCAAGTCAGATTCCCACAGTTTCTATTGATGCCGTCCCTGCGCCACTTTTGCCCAAAGTGATCGCTCGTCTTTCCCAGGAAGATCTTGATCACTCCGTTGCCGATGGTGCTGCCGACGCCCCTGCTGGTGAGACTGTTGGTGCACCCCCGAAGGAGACTCTTCGGGCATCTGAGGCAACTATGTTGGCATCTAATGAAGGTGTGGTCCCAGTAGGTGCTGCTCCTATTTCCCATTCTAGTGCTTGTTTGGCATCCTCCTCCTCTCCTTCCGAGTCGGGGGATTTTGCCACCAGGAAGCGCCGTCGGTTGACAAGTGATGCAGCTCATCCTTCTCTTGGTGCAGCTCATCCTTCTCATCCTTCGCCTGAATTAGTGTCAAACGAGTTTGACATAGCGTTGGAATGGTGCGCTGCTGCTCGAATGACTTCTGAGAGCGCAGTTCTTTCCAAACTTCCAGATGAAGTCTTTACGAAGTCACTGGTGATGTAAGTCTTTCTTCATTATCTTCTGATTCTGAAAAATTACTCTTTTGCTCCTTCTTAACTCGGAAGTTGTTTGTAGGAGTCTTGCTGGTAACTTCCACAACCAAGTGGAAGCAGTTTCTAGGCTCAGTAGGTTGAGCAATGAAGTTTCCAGGCTTCGGGAAATCTCTGAAGCTAAAGATATTGAGATTGCTCGTGTAAAACCCAGCCCTAACCTTGACCCGGAAACCTTATTATTTGTAGGTCCAGTGACCCGAAGTAAAGTTAGAAGTCAGCTTTGGGCCATCCCAGTGGAGGACTTGGTGTCTGGCTTTGAATCCATGAGAGTTGATGATGAGGTTCTATTTATGGAAACTGAATCTTGATGAAGATCGGATTAGTTGATGGACTTGGACTGCTCTCTATCATGGTTTGAAGGCATTTCTACCTATTAGGTAAGTCACTTGATATCTGTGCAAAACCCCTTTAGGATTGGATTTGATCTGGGTCTTCAATTCCCTGTTTAGGAGTTGCTGAACTGATTGGTCGACTGGACCAGTCGACCAATCCACTCGACCAATGGGTGCTGTCTTTGGCAATTAGGTCTTGCTTGCTCTATTTAAGTCCAATCTCGAGTCTACTTCGTATTTTCTGCCTCCAAACTCTTTGGAACGAACCAAAGACCTCTGCAAGTCATCTCCCTTGCATCCTTGGTGTTTTTCTTGACGGATCTTCGTCAAAACTCTTCCTTTTGCATCAAAGGTATGTCTACACTATCTTCTCCTCCACTTCTGTTTTTCTTTCCTTTTTGAGTTGAGACAGTAGAGGAGATGCTGCATTCTCTGTTGCAAACATCTCTGGACTTGTCTCTCATGATCTTCCTAAGGATTAATGGCTAATGCAATGATCTAAACCATGATCATTGCAAGCTTTTGAAGGAATCATGATCAAATCATGATCTTGTCTTTGTTTATCTTTTGATTTGAATTCTGATCTCCTTAGATCTACTATATTGATCATGTTAGTAGTCAATTGCTGTGTTTTCTTTTCATGATCCATGATCTATCAATCTCTAGTTGTTTCTCTTCTACCATACCATGTTTTCTTCATGAATCATGATAGTTACATATATGGTAGGTTTTGTTTCCTTATTTAGATTTATGCTCTTAGGTCTATTTTCTTGAAGATCTAAGTATGCCTTTCATGATACCTTTACCTAAATCAATGATTCATTCTCCTATTGTTCTTGTCTTTGATTTCTATCTTGAATTCTTCAAGAACCATGATTGATCTAATTATGGTAACTTTTTGTTTCCTAATTTGTATCTTGATGACTTGATTTGATTAGTGTTTTGAGATCTCCTATATGTTAGGATACTACTAATGTAGTTTACCCCTTGATTAGTACCCTTTTGAACCACCAAATTCGGATTTTATATCTTAAAACTCTGATTTTATAGGCTACTGTCTGCATTGGTCGACTGATTGGTCGATTGGGGCAGTAGACCAATCCAATCGACCAATGAGTACAACAACTCCAGAATTGGTCTGTTTTGGATGTTTTGGTATCTTTTTTGTTAGGGATCTTTCCTAATATGTTGTATACACTTGTTTAGGACCTTCTTCTCAAGTTTGTGAAGACCTTACTTGATTTCTTAGGATTCCTTTGCAAGTTATAAAAGGTAAGGATGGTTACTTCTTTAAAAACATAAATTGCATATCTTAGTTTCTATATATGAATCTTGTTAATTTATTTCTTTAAATAGATTCTTATAATGTTATATTACTGTGGTACTGTCTTGATATCAGTAGCATTACTTATTTATATTGAATTGACTCATGTATGATTTACTTACCAGTTATATACAAGTTAATTGTAATTATTGATTTCTTTCCATATATGAAGTTACCATATATGTGATGTTATGAATTGATGCTTGTGTATGCTTAAGTATGGTTTGGAAAGGAGAGGTGTCCTTTTGACACTTCTGTCCTTGGACAACTACAGGAATATTATGGGATGTTTCCGGAGATGCCCTCTGGACACCTTCCTAAACTGTTGGATGACATATCTAGGACTGTCTAGTAGTGTTGGGCTAGGATGTCCCGTTATGTCAGACCCTAATCGGAGGGGTATTGAGACCGAACGACCCGTGGTAGCAATGGGGATTCATGGGCGCTCAAGACCGGTAACCAACCCGTGAGAGGACAGGAATCACATTGTGGGGGCCATTTATTGGTAGGGTTGCATATGGATAGACTTGGGCTCACGGGCGCTCAAGACCGGTAACCAACCCGTGAGGGGACGTGAGAGCTTCCCGTTTACCATATGTGGATGACCAATAGGGTTGATGAGTCCGTAGTCAGGGACTATGAGGACTCTAGTGTGAAGGATACCGGAAAGGAGCGTCAGGGACGAGGAATGGACGTATCTGGATCTGACTTGATGTAACTAAGTAGAAGACTTGCATTTAGCTAGGCTTTACCCTGACATGCGCCGGTACTTAGACCAATGGTGATGTGAGAGAGTGGTGACCTATACCCCCAGCCATGGAATGTCCCGAGGGATGCCGAACCCATTACCAACTGATGATGAGAGATTGAGACCTTCCTAAAGAAGTACGGTGCTATGACTTAAAGCATGTCTGCCAATAGAGACCAGCATATGTAGAGTTAGATTCATACATTCATTGTTTGTTTCATACCATATTGCATTTATGTTTGCTTTGTAATCCTGCCATTTATGTTATTATGGATTTAACTGCCTTACTGAGTTTCTTTGAAACTCATTCCTTTATTGTACAATGTTTGTTAGACTATTCTACAGGTTTTGAATATCATGACGGCCCGTATGAAGAAGCGCAAGGAGAAGAGGCATATCTCCAGGAAGGTGATTGCGGTTACGACAATTACACTGAAGATCCCGCGAGTGGTTATGCTCCGTACGATGCTTAGTCCGACCATAGAGTGGAAGCGCCCTTGTGCCGTTTATGAGATTTATACTTATAGGGATATTGTCTATAAGATTGAGAACAATTTAGTTACCTATTGTACCTGCTATTGGGATTAGATTCTATCTTGCCTATTCTCTTTTTGAACTACTTTTCCGCTGGTTGTAGAGTGGGATTTCGCCTCATTTTACTTATCTGATTTAGACACTCTGATTATATTTAGTACTCTGATTTATATATGATTCATTCTTTTCTTATTTGGATCTATGGTTTATCTTCCGCACTTTTATTATTATTGTTCATGATTATGTTATTGTTTATGTGGGAGGTTGATTACTCGATACCTGATCTTCGGGCTGTGGATCACACTTTCGGGTATGCCAGATAGGGTACCGACTGGGAGGATGTGACAGCTCGCCTTCGGAAACTAGCTTGGGAGGTGGTAGGAGAAAAAAATTCAATGATTGGTCGTCTTCATTCGGACTTGGATGATGCCAGGGAGAAGATCCGGCGACTGGAGGGAACAGTTGGAAAGTCAGGAGCCAAAGGATCTGAAACGTTACCTCAAAGGCAAGATGTCGTTCCTTTGCCCGAATCCCTTCCAACTGATGTTCGCAGAGCTTGCGTCTTCAAGTATTTACACAGTAAGCCCTTTGTTGATATGCTGAATGCTTATAACTTGCAGGCGTACCAGGATGGTGAGAACGAAGTATGGGAATCAATATTAAGGAAGGATCCTCATTGTGATACGACTCCCTACAGTGCTGTTTGCCATCCTGAAGTATTTACCGACCTGGGTATTCCTCCTCCCGACTAGACCAAGGATAAGATTGATCCTCCACCTTCCGATCCAGATATTATGCATTATCTGGAAGATTCTCCTGTTTATTCTCCCCGAAATATTTTTCGTAATCCTCATTTCTTCTCTTCTTTACCTTGAATCCACTCCAATGGTTGACTCATATGTTTGTTCTAGCAAAGTCGTGTCGATCTTGTATAACTTCTGACAGTCACTGATGATGACTTTCTTTTTTGACCGAAAATTGTATCCAGCTCTTGTAATTGTTTTGATACTGGCCTCTTTCGATCTTTTGAAGAAATAAGAAATTAGCTTCATCTTGAACTTTGCTAGCCACTTGAATCGCTGTTGCATTAGGTCTTAGTTGTTTGAAACAATGCCTTTACTTAAAGATTTCCGGAGAAATACAATAAGTCTGAGAAGGAACTCACTCGGGTTTTAAACCGATGCCTTTACTTAAGGATTTCCGGAGAAATACAATAAGTCTTGAAGGAACTCACTCGGGTTTTAAACCGATGCCTTTACTTAAGGATAATTCAAAAATTCAATAAGTCTTGAAGGAACTTACTCGGGTTTCAAACCGACGCCTTGCAAAAGGAACTCACTCGGATTTTCATCCGATGCCTCGACTTAAGAAAGTCCGAAAAAATTCCATAAGTGTTGATGTCACATCCTCCCAGCCGGTACCCTATCTGGCATACCCGAGAGTGTGATCCACAGCCCGAAGATCAGGTATCGAGTAATCAACCTCCCACATAAACAATAACATAATCATGAACATTCATAATAAAAGTGCGGACGATAAACCATAGATCCAATAAGGAAAGAATGAATCATAAATAAATCAGAGTACGAGATATAATCAGAGTGTCAAAACAGATAAGTAAAGTGAGGCAAAAATCCCACTCTACAACCAGCGGAAAAGTAGCTCTAAAAGAGAATAAGCTAGACAAAATCTAATCCCAGTAGCAAGTACAATGGATAACTAAATTGTTCTCCACTTTATAGACAACATCCCTATAAGTATAAATCTCATAAATGGCACAAGGGCGCTTCCACTCAATGGTCGGACTAAGCATCGTACGGAGCATAACCACTCGCGGGATCTTCAGTGTAATTGTGGTAACCGCAATCACCTTCCTGGAGATATGCCTCTTCGCCTTGCGTTTCTTCATAGGGACCGTCATAATACTCAGTACCTGCAGAATAGTCTAACAAACATTGTACAATAAAGGAATGAAATTCAAAGAAACTCAGTAAGGCAGTTAAATCCATAATAACATAAATGGCAGGATTTCAGAACAAACATAAATGCAATATGATATGAGACAAGCAATGAATGAATGAATCTAACTCTATGTATGTTGGTCTCTATTGGCAGACATGCTTTAAGTCATAGCACCGTACTTCTTTAGGAAGGTCTCAATCACTCATCATCAGTTGGTAATGGGTCCGGCATCCCTCGGGACATTCCATGGCTGGGGGTTAAGTCACCACTCTCTCACATCACCATTGGTCTAAGTACCGGCGCATGTCAGGGTTAAGCCTAGCCAAATGCAAGTCTTCTACTTAGTTACATCAAGTCAGATCCAGATACGTCCATTCCTCGTCCCTGACGATCCTTTCCGGTATCCTTCACACTAGAGTCCTCATAGTCCCTGCCTACGGACTCATCAACCCTATTGATCATCCACATATGGTTAACGGGAAGCTCTCATCCTCTCACGGGTTGGTTACCGGTCTTAAGCGCCCGTGAGCCCAAGTCTAACCATATGCAACCCTACCAATAAATGGCCCCCACAATGTGATTCCTGTCCTCTCACGGGTTGGTTACCGGTCTTGAGCGCCCATGAATCCCCATTGCTACCACGGGTTGTTCGGTCTCAATACCCCTCCGATTAGGGTCTGACATAACAGGACATCCTAGCCAAACACTACTAGACAATCCTAGATATGTCATCCAACAGTTTAGGAAGGTGTCCAGAGGGCATCTCCGGAAACATCCCATAATATTCCCGTAGTAGTCCAAGGACAGAAGTGTCAAAAGGACACCTCTCCTTTCCAAACCATACTTAAGCATACACATGCATCAATTCATATCATCACATATATGGTAACTTCATATATGGAAAGAAATCAATAATGACAATCACTTTGTATATAATTGGTAAGTAAATCATACATGAGTCAATTCAATATGAATAAGTAATGCTACTGTAATCAAAGTTATGCAACAGTAGTATATCATTGTAAGAATCTAATTTAGGAAACAACTCAATGATATTCAAATATAGAAACTAGATTCATGCTATCTATGTAATTAAGGAAATAACCATCCTTACCTTTTATAACTCGCAAAGGAATCCTAAGAAATCAAGTAAGATCTTGGCAAACTTGAGAAGAAGGTCCTAAACAAGTGCATACAACATATTAGGAAAGATCCCTAACAGAAAAGATACCAAAACATCCAACACGGACCAATTCGAGTTGTTTGTACTCATTGGTCGAGTGGATTGGTCGATCGGTCCAACGACCAATCGATCGACCAATGCAGACAGTAGCCTAAAAAAAACAGAGTTTTAAGATATGAAATCCGAATTTGGTGGTTCAAAAGGGTACTAATCAAGGGGTAAACTACATCAGTAGTATCCTAACATATAGGGGACCTCAAAACACTAATCCAATCAAGCCATCAAGATCCAAATTAGGAAACAAAAAGTTACCATAATTAGATCAACCATGGATCTTGAAGAATTCAAGATAGAAATCGAAGACAAGAACAATAGGAGAATGAATCATTGATTCAAGTAAAGGTATCATGAAAAGCATACTTAGATCTTCAAGGAAATAGGCTTAAAAACATAAATCTAAATAAGGAAACAAAACCTACCATATATGTAACTATCATGATTCATGAAGAACACATAGTATGGTAGAAGAGAACAACTAGAGATTGATAGACCATGGATCATGAAAAGAAAACACAGCAATTGACTACTAACATGATCAATATAGAAGATCCAAGGAGATCAGAATTCAAATCAGAAGTTAAAGAAAGATTAGATCATGGTTTGATCATGATTGCATCAAAAGCTTGCAATGATCATGGTTAAGATCATTGTTCTAGCCATTAATCCTTAGGATGATCATGAGAGACAAGTCCAGAGATGTTTGCAACAGAGAATGCAGCATCTCCTCTACTGTCTCAACTCAAAAAGGAAAGAAAAACAGAGATGGAGGAGAAGAAGAGAGTGTAGACATACCTTTTGATGAAAAGGAAGAGTTTCGACGAAGATCCGTCAAGAAAATCACCAAGGATGCAAGGGAGATGACTTGCAGAGGTCTTTGGTTCATTCCAAAGAGTTTGGTGGCAGCAAATACGAAGTAGACTCGAGATTGGACTTAAATAGAGCAAGAAAAACCTACATTGGTCGAGTGGATTGGTCGACTGGTCCAGTCGACCAATCAGTCGACCAATGCTGACAGCAATTCCAAAACAGGGAATTGAAGACCCAGATCAAATCCAATCCTAAAGGGGTTTTGCACACATGTCAAGTGACTTACCTAATAGGTAGAAATGCCTTTAAACCAAGATAGAGAGCACTCCAAGTCCATCAACTAATCCGATCTTCATCAAGATTCAGTTTCCATAAATAGAACTTCATCATCAACTCTCATGGATTCAAAGCCAGACACCAAGTCCTCCACTAGGATGGCCCAAAGCTGACTTCTTACTTTACTTCGGGTCACTGGACCTACAAATAACAAGGTTTCCGGGTCAAGGTTAGGGCTGGGTTTTACAGTTGAAGGACCCACACGAATTTTCATCCGATGCCTTATAGTTGGATCTTGTTCTTGAATGTAGTGTATGATGCCCCCCAATCAAAAGATAGTTTGTTGAAAGCCAAAAATTGCATTGATTGAGTTGAAAATGATTACATCGCGAACAAAATTGAAATCATCATCAAGGATAAAACTTTTTGAGATGCCTGGCATTCCACGAACGATCCAACTCTTTCTGGGTGTTGATGTTCTTCAGCTTGTAAGCTCCTGAACCAACTGGTTTTACAACCATATAAGGTCCTTCCCAGGAAGGGTCCAATTTTCTTTGGTGACGCGGGTCGGAAGCTAGGGTGTTTCTCAACACCAAATCTCCGGCTAAGTACCGACGATTCTTCATTCGAGTATTATAATGAGACGCTATCCTTCTTTCATAATGTTGAGTTCGTGCTATTGCCTTTGCCCGAACTTCGTCCAACAGATCAAGACTATCAAGCAGTCCTTGTTCATTTGCTTTTTCCTCGAACTCATGATCCCGTAATGTCCCCGCCATTATCTCCACTGGTGCCAATGCTTCGGATCCATATGCCAACCTGAATGGAGTTTCTCCTGTGGGTGTTCGAACCGTAGTTCTATAAGCCCACAGTACATTATGAAGTTCTTCGACCCAATAATCTTTGTCAGCTTCGAGTCTTCTCTTTATTCCTTCCAGTAGCGTTCGGTTAGTAACCTCTACTTGTCCATTGCTTTGGGGGTATGCCACTGAGGACATACGATGCTCGATCATATATGTTCCACATAATTGCTCAAATTGTGGACAGTCGAACTAAGTACCATGGTTAGTGACGATAATCTTTGGAATCCCAAAGCGATATATGATTGATTCAAGCACGAATTTCTCCACTTTTTTCTCAGTAATTGCCACCATTGCGCTGGCTTCAACCCATTTTGTGAAGTAATCAATTGCTTCTATCAGATATTCCGGTCCGCCTGAGACCTTGGTGAATTTGCCCATGATATCAATTCCCCACATCGCAAAGGGAATGGGATTTAGAATTGAAGTCATAGTTTTCGCCGGGCGCTTCGATACTGTAGCATGAATTTGACAGTTACTAAATCAACGAACATATTCCATAGCAGCCTCTTGGACCTTAGGCCAATATAACCCAAGTCTCAGAATTTTGTGAGCCAGGGCTCGTCCACCCATGTGAGCTCCACAAATTCCTTCATGAACCTCAGCCAAAGTTGATTTTGCTCCTTCGGGGCCTATAGATCTCATAAGGGGTCCAGAATAAGATCTTTTGTATAGTCTCCCATTCTGAATGACAAATCTAGCTGATCGAATCTTGATCAACCTTGCCTCTTTTGGATCCTCAGGTAATTTGTCATCCCTTAGATACTCGATTATCGGATCCATCCAGCAACATTCTGCTTCAATATAAGAAATTTCTTTCTCATGATAACTTGGAAAAGTTATCTCTTCAATATAGACCGAAGGGTCTAGATTCTTTTCTTTGGCATTGGCTAGTCGGGATAGCTCATCTGCCACTGAATTTTCATTCCTCGAAATCTGAGATATCTTCAAATTCCGAAATTGGTTTTGAAATGCCTGCACTATCTCTTGATATTTCTGCAAGCGTGGTTCTTTAATACAATACTTCCCCTGGACTTGGTTGACTATAAGTTGAGAGTCACTATAAATAGTAACATCTGCAATAGATAATGCTTTTGACAACCGAAGTCCTGCTATCAGAGCCTCATATTCTGCTTCGTTATTACTTGCTTCAAATGCAAATCTCAAAGCATATCGAATAATAAATCTTGCTGGACTTTTTAATAGAATTCCAGCTCCTGCTCCATCTTTATTACTCGAACCATCCACATATACCTCCCAAGTGGTTGGTATAATGGGATCCTCGATGGTGGGTTCCACCGGAACAGTAGTTTCTACTACAAAATCGGCTAATGCCTGAGCCTTGATTGCAGTTCTGGGCTTAAAGCTCACTTGGAACTCGCTGAGTTCAACCGACCAGGACACCACCCTTCCAGACAAATCAGGTTTATTAAGAACTTTACTAAGAGGAAAAGTTGTAAATACCTCAATTGGATGAGCCTGAAAATATGGCCTTAGCTTCCTGGCGGCCATCATGAGACCCAGAGCCTGCTTCTCAATCTGTGAATATCTTGTCTTCGCATCTAGCAACACGTGGCTTACATAATAAATCGGCCACTGTTTTTTATCTTTTTCACGAACAAGTACTGCACTGACTGCTGAAAGGGATTCGCTAGATATAGCTGTAATATTCCCCCCTTCTCTGGTCTGGACAGGATCGGTGGTTGTCCAAGTGCTTCTTTTAACTCCTCGAAAGCTTTTTGGCACTCTTCAGTCCATTTTGCTTCCTTACTGCCCTTCAGGTCTTTAAGTGCCTTGAAGAAAGGCAAACATTTTTCTCCAGACTTGGAGATGAATCGATTTAAAGCAGCAACTCTCCCTGTCTTTTAAATAGGCAACGTAACACTGCCGAGAGATCTTCTGGTCAGAGGAGACTTGACCAATTCCCATATCAGTCGGGAATTTTATCTTCAGGTGCTTTGTCGAAACAATAGCACCTATCTTGGATAAAGATGGTCGCCCGAGGATCATATTATAAGATGGCAGTTCCCGAACCACCAAAAAATTGATTCGGACGGTTGTTTCCTTAGGAAAACTTCCAATAGATAAATCCAACTGGACCAATCCTTCCGCCACTGCAGATGATCCTGCAAAACCATATAGATGTGTGGATAAAGGTTTCATCAAGTCTTGATCCACCTTCAATTTTTGATACACTTCGTAAGAAATTAGGTCAGCTGCAGACCCTGTATCAATCAAAACTCTATGCACTTCCCGACGTGCAATCTCTACCTTGATGACTATAGCATCATCATGAGGTAAACAAACATCTCTTTTGTCCTCCTCGCTAAAGGTGATAGAATCTTCACCATTCAGCTTCTTCCGCTTCTGCGTCTCTCCGGTTCCAACAAATTTGGATTTTGTTGTCAGACTCCGGAGTGATTAGGGCTCTGGTCCCCCGAAGATGGTAAGGATTGGTGACCGAGTAGCTTCAACCACCTCCTTGCCCTTCTTAGACTTCGGGGCCTCCCTTGATCGTTCCAAACTAACCGAACGATCCCTTTTAGGAGCAGCCGCACGTGGCTCACGTGGCTCCTCCCTTCTTCTGCTAAAGAAACTGGACAGATGTCCCTGAGATATTAATATCTCAATATCTCTTTCCAGATGACGACAATCATTAGTATAATGACCATAGTCCTTGTGGAATCGGCATTACTTTTCTCGATCCTGCTGCTCTCCGGGTTTCAAAAGAATTTTAGGCGGCCACTTTAAAATATTTTTTCTTTTGAGGATATTTAAAATATCAGCCCGAGGAACATTCAATGGAGTGTACTCACTTTTACCGGGGGACCTTTGGCACCAAGCCTGAGATTTTCCGACCCGATCACGGACATTTTTCTTTGGCTTCTGCTTCTGTTCAGGAGCCTTCTGTTCCTTATTTGAGACTTTATTATCTCCTTGGCGCGCATCTAGAATCTCCATGACTTCATCCTGCTTCTGGCATCTCTGTACCAACTCAGCATAAGTCGCAGGCATATCCTGTAGTAATAACTCCAGGAGTTTCCGATTAGTGAGTCCCGTAAATAGAGCAGTTTTGGCTACTTGCTCATCCAAATTTTCTATCTCCATCGTCACTTTGTTGAATCTTTTCAGAAACTCTCTGATTGAATCGTTCTTTCCTTGTTTGACAGTAAACAAGGTTTCTTCCGTTTTCTTGACCTGTATTCCACTCTGGAATCGCCCTATGAATTGGCGTGTCAATTCGTCAAAGTTTACGATCCTTCCAGAGTGGAGGTTCAAAAACCACTTTTGTGCTGCTCCAGTGAGAGATGAACCAAAAACCCTGCATAAAATTTCATCAGAATTACCTGAAACTGCCATGGTCTGTTGGTAATAGCCAATGTGAGCCGTTGGATCTCCGGAGCCATCGAATGTTGAAAAGGTAGGCAAATGGAAGTTACGGGGAAACTGATATCCCGCAATTGGCTCGGCAAAGGGAGTCTTCCGAATGACTGAGTAAATATCCTCAGTTATTCTTCCCTTAGCCAACTGCCTTAATTTCTCATTGATGTTGGCCAATTCCTGACCAATTTGGGTCGGGTGATCTTCAGCAATATGGTCATGACCTCGATTAACACGATCATCCCGTGCTACTCGATCATCACGAACAGCCCGTCCTTCCCAAGCATTCCGCTCGTCGCGAACTGCTCGATCATCACGAACGGTTCTTCTGACAGTGGGTGAGTGAGTTCTTACCCCTGTATCTAACCTTGTATTTGAATCAGTTGTACTCTCTTGCGGTCTGTCGAACCGATCGTCTCGCCTAGGTTGATCATCAATCCTCCTAAGTCCTCGGTCTCCTTCACGAAAATTCTAACCGATATTCCGGTCTCCAGGCAATCTCTGGTCACGTGGCAATGCACGTCTCCCTGAATCGCGCTGATCAGGTTTTTGTGGTAAAACCACTCGTCTGGTGAGCATGCGGAGTGCTTGGCTCACCTCCAAGAGTTGAATCTTTACCTGATCCAATTGATCTTAGAGTGTATCAGGAGGAGGATTACGTCCTCCCTGGCCACCATCTACCTCGATAGGATTTTGGCTTTCCTGGGAAATATCTGGATTATTCGCTCCAGGGATCTGAACACCGGAATTGCGTTGTGCAGCGGCTGCTGATCTAGTCACCATGGCTTTTCAAGTTGTTTCCCACAGACGGCGCCAATTGATGCGTCCAAAATCTGCTCAGCCCTTAGATATTCTCGTGATGACCTGCAAAACGAAAGCGTCAGATGTGGCCAGACCGCTGGGGTCGGGAGTCCACCTCCGAAGGCTAAGTCAGTTGATGAACTTAATCACAAACGGCTCTGCTAGAAGCACAGAGCTAAGGAATGAAGAACTGGGAAAGGTGATCTAGATAGCAGATCGCTGATAGTTTAGGTCTATCAGTATGTATCTGAACCTGAGTCTCAGATAGTATTCTTTTCGATCCCCTCACCTTGTATGGTAGTGAGGTTTATATAGAGTGTACCTTCGAATCTCCTTCGTTGGATGCACTTGAGCCTTCTTCGGGTAGTCGTTGGATCTTAACAGTTAGATCCGTTGAGCAATAGATTTCTACTAGTTTGGACTAGTAGAGGACTCCTGAGATAACCTTTAGGTTATGTGATGATTATCCCTTCGATAATGATTATCCGCAGCCCTCAATTCGAGTCTACCATCATTAGGGTAATTACCCTAATCCATAAGTAGGATTAGGGCATGCTTGCAGCCGAATAAGCTTTCTTCTTCAGCAAACCATCTTCTGGATCCGGTTCGCTTGGGAGCGAGTCGGTTCTCTCCGTCTCGACCGGGGTCGAGGGTCGGACCAGGTATGAACCCAGTCTAATCATAATCTCTCCGTATCAATAACAATATGAGGATGCTACACACTAAATTTCATGATGATCCAACGGTCCAATTAAAAATACCCAAATCGAAGCCTTATGTTCTATATGATAAATATCAAGAATCGAATTGGAATTGATTGGAATTGTAAAGAATGATGGGAATCAATTAAGTGAATGGTAAGAATCAAATTAGAATCTTGAATTCATAGTAATCTAGACCTAACATGCATTTACATATCAGTTTTGAATCAAGACAAGGTTGAAATGGAAGGAATCAAAGTAATGAAATGTAAGCAATCCTAATTGAATCATAACATAGCAAGAATGGGGTGATAATCATGGGATTGAATGGGGAAAACTCATGATTAAGTGTTTGCAAGGTTGCAGCACTTCAACCATGGTCTTAAGATCATAATTTGGTAGAAAATGAATAGATTAGAAGAAGGATAGAAGGAATCATACCTTGAGTTGATGATTGATGTGCAATACTAATGATTGGAGTCAAAGATCTTCCTAAACACCAAGAAAAGCCCAAGAGAGTTTCCAACTTCGTGCTCTGGAGTGCAAATGATTAGCTTAGGTCCTCATTCACGAGTTCCAAAAAGGTAGGGGCACAATGGGAAGTGATTTTGTAAAATTTCGAAATCCATTACTGCTGGTCGACTATCAGTCGACCAAGCAGTCGACCAAGGCATGACAACAACTTCAGGAGTGGATTTGGAAGGCCAGACAGATTCGAATTGAGTTGGGTTTTCTCCTACAAGTCAATCAACAAGTCTAGTTTTAAGAAATACCTTTGGATTGATCACGGAGGTCCAATAAGTGCTTCAACTAATTCAATCTTTATCGATGCGCAGATTTTCACTCAACATTGACAATGTGCTCAAGTAAGGGGCATCATTGTCAATGTCCATAGGCTCTGGATCAAGCATCGAATCTTCAACTATGAGGGCCCACAAGTCTCTTCTACCTCCACTTCGGGTCTTTGGACCTGCAACAGTATAAAATCCGGGCCGGGTCAGGGTAAGGATAAGGCCGGATTTTACAAAAGCTTCCCACGAAGCCTAAGGAGCAAGATAGGGAAAGGTATTGCCATTTTCACAAGGATTACGGTCATTATACCAATGATTGTAGGCACTTAAAGGCCGATATTGAGAGGTTGATATCTCAGGGACACTTGTCCAATTTCGTTAGAGGAAGACGAACGGAACCGCGAGACACAGGTAACAAGAGGGACGTTCAGTTAGTCTAGAACGACCGACAGAAGCTCCTAAATTTAAGAAAGGTAAGGAAGTGATCAAAGCCACTCGGTCACCCATATTGAAAATATTTGGAGGTCCCGAACTTGAGTCGCTCGGGAAGCTGAAGGCTAAATCCAAGTTTGTTGGGACCGGAGAAACATAGAAGAGGAAAAGGCCGAATGGTGAGGGTTCTATCACCTTCGGTGAGGAAGATGAAAGAGGCGTCTGTTTACCTCATGATGATACCATAGTCATCAAGGTAGAGATTGCACGCAAGAAGTACACAAAGTGTTAGTTGACACAGGGTCTGCTGCAGACCTTTTATCTTATGCAGCTTATCAAAAGCTAAAAGTGGATGAAGACTTGATGGAGCCATCATCCACGCACCTGTATGGCTTTGCTGGATCGTCCACAATAGCAGAATGATCTGTACAGCTAAATTTGTCAATTGGAAGCTTCTCTAAAGAGGCTATTGTTTGGGTAAACTTCTTGGTGGTTCGAGAACTTTCGGCTTACAACGTCATTCTCGGAAGGCCATCTTTATCGAAGTTAGGTGCTATAGTTTCAACAAAGCACCTGAAGATAAAATTCTCGATAGAAATGGGAATTGGTTAGGTTTCTTCTGACCAAAGAATCTCTCAACAGTGCTGTAAAACCCAGCCCTAACCTTGACCCGGAAACCTTGTTATTTGTAGGTCCGATGACCCGAAGTAAAGTAAGAAGTCAGCTTTGGGCCATCCCAGTGGAGGACTTGGTGTCTGGCTTTGAATCCATGAAAGTTGATGATGAAGTTCTATTTATGGAAACTGAATCTTGATGAAGATCTGATTAGTTGATGGACTTGGAGTGCTCTCTATCTTGGTTTGAAGGCATTTCTACCTATTAGGTAAGTCACTTGACTTGTGTGCAAAACCCCTTTAGGATTGGATTTGATCTGGACCTTCAATTCCCTATTTTGGTCTTCTTTGTCAAGATTGGTCGACTGATTGGTCGATCGGACCAGTCGACCAATCCACTCGACCAATGAGTGCTGTCTTTGGCAATTAGGTTGTTCTTGCTCTATTTAAGTCCAATCTCGAGTCCACTTCGTATTTGCTGCCTCCAAACTCTCTCGGAACGAACCAAAGACCTCTGCAAGTCATCTCTCTTGCATCCTTGGTGTTTTCTTGACGGATCTTCGTCGAAACTCTTCTTTTTGCATCAAAAGGTATGTCTACTCTCTCTTCTTCTCCTCCATCTTTGTTTTTCTTTCCTTTTTGAGTTGAGACAGTAGAAGAGATGCTGCATTCTCTGTTGCAAACATCTCTGAACATGTTCTCATGATCATCCTAAGGATTTGAGGCTAGAACAATGATCTTAACCATGATCATTGCAAGCTTTTGAAGGAATCATGATCAAACCATGATCTAATCTTTGTTAAACTTCTAATCTGAATTCTGATCTCTTTGGATCTTCTATGTTGATCATGTTAGTAGTTAATTACTGTGTTTTCTTTCCATGATCCATAATCTATAGATTTCTAGTTGTTCTCTTCTACCATACTATGTGTTCTTCATGATGCATGGTAGTTACATATATGGTAGGTTTTATTTCCTTATTTAGATTTATGCTTCTAAGCCTTATTCCATGAAGATCTATGCATGTTTTCATGATACCCTTACCTGAAGCAAAGATCTATCCTCCTATTGTTCTTGTCTTTGTTTTCTATTTCAAATTCATCAAGATCCATGGTTGATTTAATTATGGTAACTTTTTGTTTCCTAATTTGGATCTTGATATCTTGATTGGATTAGTGTTTTGAGGTCCCCTATATGTTAGAATACTACTGATGTAGTCTACCCCTTGATTAGTACCCTTTTGAACCACCAAATTCGGATTTCATATCTTAAAACTCTGTTTTTTTAGGCTACTGTCTGCATTGGTCGACTGATTGGTCGACTGGACTAGTCGACCAATCCACTCGACCAATGAGTACAGCAACTCCAGAATTGGTCTATGTTGGATGTTTTGGTATCTTTTCTGTTAGGGATCTTTCCTAATATGTTGTATATACTTGTTTAGGACCTTCTTCTCAAGTTTGCCGAGATCTTACTTGATTTCTTAGGATTCCTTTGCGAGTTATAAAAGGTAAGGATGGTTATTTCCTTAATTACATAGATAGCATGAATCTAGTTTCTATATTTGAATATCATAGATATGATTCCTAAATTAGATTCTTACAATGATATACTACTGTTGCATAACTTTGATTATAGTAGCATTACTTATTCATATTAAATTGATTCATGTATGATTTACTTACCAATGTTATAAAAGTGATTGTAATTATTGATTTCTTTCCATATATGAAGTTACCATATATGTGATGATATGAATTGATGCATGTGTATGCTTAAGTATGGTTTGGAAAGGAGAGGTGTCCTTTTGACACTTCTGTTCTTGGACTACTACGGGAATATTATGGGATGTTTCCGAAGATGCCCTCTGGACACCTTCCTAAACTGTTGGATGACATATCTAGGATTGTCTAGTAGTGTTTGGCTAGGATGTCCTGTTATGTCGACCCTAATCGGAGGGGTATTGAGACCGAACGACCCGTGGTAGCAATGGGGATTCATGGGCGCTCAAGACCGGTAACCAACCCGTGAGAGGACAGGAATCACATTGTGGGGGCCATTTATTGGTAGGGTTGCATATGGTTAGACTTGGGCTCACGGGCGCTTAAGACCGGTAACCAACCCGTGAGAGGACGTGAGAGCTTCCCGTTTACCATATGTGGATGATCAATAGGGTTGGTGAGTCCGTAGTCAGGGACTATGAGGACTCTAGTGTGAAGGATACCGGAAAGGATCGTCAGGGACGAGGAATGGAAGTATCTGGATCTGACTTGATGTAACTAAGTAGAAGACTTGCATTTGGCTAGGTTTTACCCTGACATGCGCCAGTACTTATACCAAATGGTTGTGAGAGAGTGTGTTGACTTAACCCCCTGCCATGGTTTGTCCCGAGGGATGAAGGACCCATTACCAATCGGCTGCTCAAGACCGGTGAAATGATCCGTGAGAGAATCCAAGATATCTTAAATGGTTGAGGATGTGAGTGGACTTTCCTAAAGAAGTACGGTGCTATGACTTAAAGCATGTCTGCCAATAGAGACCAAAGCATACATAGAGTTAGATTCATTCATTCATTGCTTGTCTCATATCATATTGCATTTATGTTTGTTCGGAATCCTGCCATTTATGTTATTATGGATTTTAATCGCCCTTCTTGAGTTTCTTTGAAAATCATTCCTTTATTGTACAATGTTGTTAGACTATCCTACAGTACTGAGTACTATGACGGTCCCTATGAAGAAGCGCAAGGTGAAGAGGCATATCTCCGGGGAAGGTGATTGCGGTTACCACAATTACTCGAAGATCCCGCGAGTGGTTATGCTCCGTACGATGCTTAGTCCGACCATCGAGTGGAAGCGTCCTTGTGCCATTTATGAGATTTACACTTACAAGGATGTTGTCTATAAAGTGGAGAACAATTTAGTTACCCAATGTACTTGCTACTGGGATTAGGTTTTGTCTAGTTTATTCTTTAGAGCTACTTTTCCGCTGGTTGTAAAGTGGGATTTTTGCCTCACTTTACTTATCTGTTTGATACTCTGATTATATCTATTATTCTGATTCATTTATGATTCATTCTTTCTTTATTGGATCTATGATTTATCTTCCGCACTCTTGTTATGATTGTTCATGATTATGTTATTGTTTATGTGGGAGGTTGATCACTCGATACCTGATCTTCGGGCTGTGGATCACACTCTCGGGTATGCCAGATAGGGTACCGGCTGGGAGGGCGTGACAGGTGCTATGTAGCATTATTGAAAGATAAGGAGGGCCCGAAGAGGGTAACAGCGTTACCAATAGAAATACGAGATGATAGGGACGAGGCAAAAATGCAAAGGCCCGAGCCAGTTGAGATGTTGGAACAAATCCAGCTATATCCCGATAATGAAAAAATAATTACTTATATCGGGTCTGAGCAGCTGGAAGGATTCAAGAAGGAACTGAAGTCTTTTCTTCAGCAAAACAACGATGTGTTCGCGTGGTCTATAAAGGATATTCCGGGAATTGATCGGTAGGATGCAGAGCATAAACTTTGGATAGATCCGAAGGTAAAACCAGTAATTGAAAAGAGGAGAAATTTCTCCATAGAAAAGCACGAAGCCGTTCGGGGTGAGGTTGAAAAATTGAAGAACTCTGGTTTTGTGAAACCCAGCCCTGACCCTAATCCAGAAACTTTGTTATTTGTAGGTCCAGTGACCCGAAGTAAGGCAAGAAGTCATTTTTGGGCCATTTCTGTTGAAGACTTGATGGCTGGATTGGAATCCATGAGTGTTGATGCTAGTGTCTCAATGGTGGAAACTGCACCCGGATGAAGATTGGATTAGTTGATGGTCTTGGAGTGGTCTCTGTATTGATTCAAAGGCATTTCTAACTCCTAGGTATGTCACTCTAGGTGTGTGCAAAACCCCTTGATGTTTGGACTTGATCTGAGCCTTCAATCCCTATTTTGAAGTTGCTGTATTGATTGGTCGACTCATTGGTCAATCGACCAATTGATTCTGTTTTTGAAATTTGAATCATGTCTCTTCTATTTAAGTCTAATCTCAGGAATACTCCGCCTCCTCTGCCTCCTAAGCCTCTGGAACGAGTTAGAACCCTAATCTAACCCATTCCCTTGCATTCTTTGATGATCTCTCGCAAAGACTTGAAGAATTCTTCATCCTCCTACAGCAAAGGTATGATTTCACTCACTCTCTCTTCTACCTCTGATTTTCTTTCTTTAATTCTGTTCTTCGTTGAGATCAGGAAGAAGATGATGCACTCTTGCAACCATCTATTCCATGATCTCATCATGGTTTTTAAGATCCATGATCATCATCATGATCTTAACCTCAGTCAGTGGAATCTTCGAAACCCTAACCTCAATCTTGGTCTGTTTCGATTGATTTATGATCTTTTCCTTTATGCGTCTTTCCTAACATGTTGTGGCACTTGTTTAGGACTGTCTTCTCAGGTTTAGTCAAGATCATACTTGATTCTTTAAGATCCCATCCAAGTTAGAAGGTAAGGACAGTTAATTCCTTAACTACATAGATTGCTTGTTCTCTGGTTTCTACTTTATGAAACTATGAGATTACCTACTGTTATTGTATTTTAATTCTGATCTCCTACTGTGGGAACAATAGCACTTGTTTATATTGTCTTTTTATTATTCATGATATATGAGTTACTGATTATTGCCTAATTTGATTTCTGCTTTTACATTCTCTTGTATATGATGAACTTCTGGTTGTGTATGTCATGACTGTTCTGAGAATGTGCTTGCTTAAGTTTGGTTTGGGATTGGGGAGTATCCTTTTGATGCTTCTGTCCTTGGACATCGGAGGGAATAGTATGGGATGTTCTCCGAAGATGCCCATCGACGTTTTCCCAAATCAATTGTTGTCATACCTAGGGATGTCTAGCAGTGTTTGGCTAGGATATACCCCTATTATATCAGACCCGATTCGGAAGGGTATTGAGACCAAACGACCCGTGGGGATTCACGAGCGCTCGAGACCGGTGAGTTATATCCGTGAGAGGACGGGAATCACATTGTGGGGACCATTTATTGGAGGGTTGCATATGGCTAGACTTGGGCTCATGGGTGCTCGAGACCGGTGAGTTATATCCATGAGAGGACATGAGAGCTTCCCGTTTACCATATGTGGATAACCAATAGGGTTGATGAGTTCGGTGAGTAATATCCGTGACTCTAGTTTGAAGGATACCGGAAAGGATCTCGAGAGGGGAGGAATGGAAGTATGTGGAACTGACTTGATGTAACTGACTAGATGACTTGCATTGGGCTAGGCTTTTCCCTGACATGTGCCGGTACTTATGCCAAATGGTTGTGAGAGAGTGTGTTGACTTAACCCCCTACCATGGTTTGTCCGAGAGGGATGCCGGACCCACTACCAACAGGAGCCGTATGTGTGACCTACCCAAAGAAGTACGGTGCTATGACTTAAAGCATGTCTACCATAGAGACCAGCATACATAGAGTTAGATGCATTCACACTTTATCTGTTTCATACTGCATTGCATCATGTTATGTTTTGCCACATGTTATCTATGATGTTATGGATTAACTACCTTACTGAGTTTCTTCAAAACTCATTCCTTTTTGTATATTCTTTGTTTAGATTATCTTGCAGATACATATTATTATGACGAGCAGTACAGTGAAGCTCAAGCCAATGAAGCGTATTACACGCAAGGTGTAATATCCAGCCCTATTCTAACCTTGACCCTGACCCGGATCCACTGTTGTATTCAGGTCCGAGGACCCGAAGCGGTGGAAGAAGAGATTTATGGACCATTCTGATTGATGATCATGATTCGGAGACCGAGCCCATGGACATTGACAATGATACCCCTTGCTTAAATGCATTGTCAGTGTTTAAGGAAAGTCTGCACATCGGAAAAGATTAATATGGTTGGTGTACCAAATGACCTCCTGTGCACAATCTGAAGGTATTCCCCGAAACTAGACTTCTTGATTGAATTGTGGAAGAAAACCTCACTCAATTTGACCTTGTATAGCCTTTCAAATCCTTACATGAAGTTGTTGTTCTAAACCTGAGTTTTCTGCTGAAAATATTTTGGTCGATCATTTTGGTCGATACCATCGACCAAGGACCATCGACCAAAATATCCCAGTCTGCCAAGTTAATGATTCCATGGAATATTCCTTTTCTATTTAATATGACCTCGAGCCTTGAGCCTTTTGCAATCATTTTTCTCACCTGGGAACGTGGGGAGAGCTTCCCAAAGCAGCTCCTTGGTTAGTGTGAAGGGTATCTCATCAAAGACACTTAGTTTATCATTGATTCTTGTCTTCATCTTCCACACTAACGTATGACTCCTCCTTCCACTCTCAACCCTACCCTTTTCTACTCTTTTCTATTGTCATCTTGCTGATGGGACATTTGGAATGGTGCTGCAACCTTGCAACCACCACTCCAAGTGCCTACTCATGCTCAATCCATGATTCCCTTAGCCATTCATTGATGCTAATTCTTATATCTCATGCCTAGCATATGTATTCCATGATTTACCTATTAACATCATACCATTTGATATCAAACTGAGCTATAGAGTGTATTATGTTCATGTTTAACATTGCCATATGATTCCAATCGAATTTCTATTAGTTCCTCTAGCTATTGCATGCTATTCCTCATCAATGCAATCAATTCCAACTCATGCCATGATGTTTATCACTTGAACTTGATAGCTCAAATTGGGGCTTTTTATTTAGACCATTGGATTGGGTTAGTTCCTTGATTTATAGTGTCCTACTACTGTTGTTAAGTATGCCTCCAAGTTTCAGATTGATCCGAACACCGGAAGACTCACTTTGGACCAAAATCCCCAAAATCCACTATTCTGCCCCGAGGACAATTTTGGTCGATACTTTTGGTCGATACCATCGACCAAGACCATCGACCAAAGTTGTTGCTGACAGCAACCTTGGTCAGTTTTGACCCAAATGACATCCGATCTTCCTGACTTCTTTTCTAACTTATTATTGATGTTTGTTTAGGGCCTTAACAATTCTATTGGACTATTCTTGGTATTCTCAATTCATCATCAACTCATCCAAGGTAAGGATGGTTATATCCATAAACATATAAGTCATCAAATATTGAACTGTGTTTTATTTAAAGAATGAAATCCCTAAATTTCCTTTCAATCATTATGAGACTGTTACATATGTGTTAGAATAGTAGCATTGAAATCTTTATACTTTTGTTGTGTTACTTTATCATTTGATTTGCTTATGATTATAATGATTCGTTTCAATATCATGATTTGATTACTATTGTGAATATGCATTGGATGCATGAGAAATGATGAGATTTGATGTGTGACTGCTTACGTATGACTTGGGATTGGGGGGTGTCCTCCTGACACTTATGTCCTTGGGCATCGTAGGGAATAGTATGGGATGTTCTCTGATGGTGCCTATCGACACTCTCCCGAGTTATTGGATGACATACATAGGATTGTCTAGTTGTGTGGCTAGGTTCATCCTTGTCGTGTCAGACCCGAATCGGAAGGGCATTGAGACCGAACAACCCGTGGCAGTGTATGGTTGGATGGGCGCTCTAGGCCGGTAACCAATCCGGTAGGGGACATAAACCATGCTACGGACACCTGAAAGGGGCCATTTATTGGTAGAGCTGCATATGGATAGACTTGGGCTCACGGGCGCTCAAGACCAGTAACCAATCCGTGAGAGGACGTGAGAGCTTCCCATTTACTATATGTGAATGACCAATAGGGTTGATGAGTCCGAAATCCGGGATTTCGCTGACTCTAGTGTGAAGGATACCGAAAAGGATCGCCGGGGGCGAGGAATGGACGTATCTGAATCTGACTTGACCGACTGAGTAGATGACTTGCATTGGGCTAGGCTTTACTGTGACATGCACCAGTACTTGACCAAATGGTGATGTGAGAGAGTGGTGACCGATCCCCTTACCACGGCTTTTTGATGACTTTACTGATCTTCCCCGGGCATTCCCAAGATATGGAAATGGGAGAGTGACTGACGACCCAGAGAAGTGACTTAAAGCATGTTTACCCTAGAGACTAGCATTCATAGAGTTAGGCTCATATCTGCATCATATGTTCCATATCACATTGCATTATTATATGTTCTGAATGTGTATGATTTCTAATTATGGAATAACTTCCTTGCTGAGTTCTTCGAACTCATTCCTTTTTGTGCAAATGTTTTAGATTACATTCCAGGTACCGAAGATTACGATGGCACCTCCTATGAGGCGGACTATGATTCCACATACTACCCTCCGGGTAGTGGCGTCGGTGAGGATCCGTATATTGGAGCCGAGGAAGATTACTATCCGCACCAGGGTTAGCCCCACAGTTGTGCGGGAGCGGCTGTCACATCCTCCCAGCCGGTACCCTATCTGGCATACCCGAGAGTGTGATCCACAGCCCGAAGATCAGGTATCGAGTGATCAACCTCCCACATAAACAATAACATAATTATGAACAATCATAATAAAAGTGCGGAAGATAAACCATAGATCCAATAAGGAAAGAATGAATCATATATAATCAGAATACTAGATATAATCAGAGTGTCAAACAGATAAGTAAAGTGAGGCAAAAATCCCACTCTACAACCAGCGGAAATGTAGCTCGAATAAACTAGACAGAATCTAATCCCAGTAGCAAGTACAATGGGTAACTAAATTGTTCTCCACTTTATAGACAACATCCTTATAAGTGTAAATCTCATAAATGGCACAAGGACGCTTCCACTCAATGGTCGGACTAAGCATCGTACGGAGCATAACCACTCGCGGGATCTTCAGTGTAATTGTGGTAACCGCAATCACCTTCCTGGAGATATGCCTCTTCGCCTTTCGCTTCTTCATAGGGACCGTCATAGTATTCAGTACCTGCAGGATAGTCTAACAAACATTGTACAATAAAGGAATGAGTTTCAAAGAAACTCAGTAAGGCAGTTAAATCCATAATAACATAAATGGCAGAATTTCAGATCAAACATAAATGCAATATGATATGAGACAAGCAATGAATGAATGAATCTAACTCTATGTATGCTGGTCTCTATTGGCAGACATGCTTTAAGTCATAGCACCATACTTCTTTAGGAAAGTCCACTCACATCCTCAACCATTTAAGATATCTTGGATTCTCTCACGGATCATTTCACCGGTCTTGAGCAGCCGATTGGTAATGGGTCCTTCATCCCTCAGGACTAACCATGGCAGGGGGTTAAGTCAACACACTCTCTCACAACCATTTGGCATAAGTACCGGCGCATGTCAGGGTAAAACCTAGCCAAATGCAAGTCTTCTACTTAGTTACATCAAGTCAGATCCAAATACGTCCATTCCTCGTCCCTGACGATCCTTTCCGGTATCCTTCACACTAGAGTCCTCATAGTCCCTGACTACGGACTCATCAACCCTATTGATCATCCACATATGGTAAACGGGAAGCTCTCACGTCCTCTCACGGGTTGGTTACCGGTCTTAAGCGCCCGTGAGCCCAAGTCTAACCATATGCAACCCTACCAATAAATGGCCCCTACAATGTGATTCCTGTCCTCTCACGGGTTGGTTACCGGTCTAGAGCGCCCATGAATCCCCATTGCTACCAGGGGTCGTTCGGTCTCAATACCCCTCTGATTAGGGTCTGACATAACAGGACATCCTAGCCAAACACTACTAGACAATCCTAGATATGTCATCCAACAGTTTAGGAAGGTGTCCAGAGGGCATCTCCGGAAACATCCCATAATATTCCCGTAGTAGTCCAAGGACAGAAGTGTCAAAAGGACACCTCTCCTTTCCAAACCATACTTAAGCATACACATGCATCAATTCATATCATCACATATATGGTAACTTCATATATGGAAAGAAATCAATAATTACAATCACTTGTATATAATTGGTAAGTAAATCATACATGAACCAATTTAATATGAATAAGTAATGCTACTGTAATCAAAGTTATGCAACAGTAGTATATCATTGTAAGAATCTAATTTAGGAAACATATCAATGATATTCAAATATAGAAACTAGATTCATGCTATCTATGTAATTAAGGAAATAACCATCCTTACCTTTTATAACTCGCAAAGGAATCCTAAGAAATCAAGTAAGATCTTGGCAAACTTGAGAAGAAGGTCCTAAACAAGTGTATACAACATATTAGGAAAGATCCCTAACAGAAAAGATACCAAAACATCCAACACGGACCAATTCCGGAGTTGCTTTGTACTCATTGGTCGAGTGGATTGGTCGATGGTCCATCGACCAATCAATCGACCAATGCAGACGATAACCTAAAAAAACAGAGTTTTAAGATATGAAATCCGAATTTGGTGGTTCAAAAGGTTACTAATCAAGGGGTAAACTACATCAGTAGTATTCTAACATATAGGGGACCTCAAAACACTAATCCAAACAAGACGTCAAGATCCAAATTAGGAAACAAAAAGTTACCATAATTAGATCAACTATGGATCTTGATGAATTCGAAATAAAAATCAAAGACAAGAACAATAGGAGAATGTATCATTGCTTCAGGTAAAGGTATCATGAAAACATACTTAGATCTTCAAGGAAATAGGCTTAGAAGCATAAATCTAAATAAGGAAACAAAACCTACCATATATGTAACTACCATGATTCATGAAGAACACATAGTATGGTAGAAGAGAACAACTAGAGATTGATAGATCATGGATCATGGAAAGAAAACACAGTAATTAACTACTAACATGATCAATATAGAAGATCCAACGAGATCAGAATTCAAATCAGAAGTTTAACAAGATTAGATCATGGTTTGATCATGATTCCTTCAAAAGCTTGCAATGATCATGGTTAAGATCATTGTTCTAGCCTCTAATCCTTAGGATGATCATGAGAACAAGTCCAGAGATGTTTGCAACAGAGAATGCAGCATCTCCTCTACTGTCTCAACTCAAAAAGGAAAGAAAATAAGAGATAGAGGAGAAGAAGAGAGTGTAGACATACCTTTTGATGCAAAAGGAAGAGTTTCGACGAAGATCCGTCAAGAAAATCACCAAGGATGCAAGGGAGATGACTTGCAGAGGTCTTTGGTTCGTTCCAAAGAGTTTGGAGGCAGCAAATACGAAGTGGACTCGAGATTGGACTTAAATAGAGCAAGAAAAACCTAATTGCCAAAGACAGCACTCATTGGTCGAGTGGATTGGTCGACTGGTCCAGTCGACCAATCAGTCGACCAATGCTGACAGCAAATCCAAAACAGGGAATTGAAGACCCAGATCAAATCCAATCCTAAAGGGGTTTTGCACACATGTCAAGTGACTTACCTAGTAGGTAGAAATGCCTTCAAACCAAGATAGAGAGCACTCCAAGTCCATCAACTAACCCGATCTTCATCAAGATTCAGTTTCCATAAATAGAACTTCATCATCAACTTTCATGGATTCAAAGCCGACACCAAGTCCTCTCTTGGGATGGCCCAAAGCTGACTTCTTACTTTACTTCGGGTCATCGGACCTACAAATAACAAGGTTTCCGGGTCAAGGTTAGGGCTGGGTTTTACATTCTCCCCCCTTAAAGAAATTTCGTCCTCGAAATTGAAAGCGTACCTGTGCTTCCAAAGAGGTAAGGAAACTTCTCCTTCATGTCTTCTTCCTTCTCCCAAGAAGCTTCTTCAGGGGTATGGTTCTTCCACCGAATCTTCACCAAAGGGATGGTGCGATTCCGCAGCTGCTTGTCCTTCCTATCCAAGATTTCGGCCGGTTCTTCATCGTAGGTCAAATCAGCACTAAGTCCTTCAGGTGCTTGCTGCAAAATGTGTTCCGGATTCTCTATGTATTTTCGGAGCATTGAAATATGAAACACATTGTGAACACCAGCAAGAGGCGGAGGTAATGCTAATCGATACGCAACAGGTCCAACCTTTTCCAAAATCTCGAAAGGTCCAATGTAACGAGGGCTAAGCTTTCCCTTAACATTGAATCTCATCACACCCTTCATTGGTGAAACTTTCGAAATACTTTCTCTCCAACTTGAAATTCCAAATTGGTCCTTCTCTTATCAAGCATAAGATTTCTGTCTAGACTGAAGCGGACTTAATCCTTTCTCTTATCATATCTACCATAGCACTCGTAGCTTCAATCATTTCAGGACCTAAGACTTTTCTTTCACCTGTCTCGATCCAAGTACAAAGGTGTCCTACAAGTACTGCCATACAAAGCCTTGAATGGAGCCATGCCTATGGTTGCTTGATAATTGTTGTTATAGGCAAACTCAACCAAAGCTAGGTGTTCATCCCAATTACCACCCATATCCACCACACAAGATCTGAGCATGTCTTCCAATGTCCGAATTGTCCGCTCGGATTGTCCATCGACCGTGGGATGATGAGCTGTACTCAAGTTCAATTGGGTTCCCAAGGCCTTCCGCAAACTATTCCAAAACCTTGAGGTGAACCTAGGATCACGATCCGAAACAATACTCAATGGCACACCATGCGGACGAACCACATTATCCACATAAAGCCTTGCTAGCTTATCCAGAGTATGAGTGATCTTCATAGGAATGAAGTGGGCTGATTTGGTCAACCTATCAACAATCACCCACATAGTGTCATTGCCTTTACTTGTCCGAGGCAAGCTAGTCACAAAGTCCATGGAGATATCCTCCCACTTCCAACTAGGGATAGGAAGAGGCTGAAGTAATCCAGATGGAGGTTGTCGAACGGCTTTCACACGTTCGCAAGTCTCACACTTGGCCACAAAATCATCAACATCAGCCTTCAGACCAATCCACCAAAAATGTTCCTTCAAGTCCTTGTACATCTTGGTGCTTCCCGGGTGTATAGTAAAGACTGACTGGTGTGCTTCCTTCAATATTTCTTTCTTAACTTCTTCATTTGCAGGCATGCACAGTCTTCCTCTAAACAACAAAGCACCATCCATGGATATACCAAAGTCGGGGTCCGACTCAGGATTCGAAGAAATCTTCTCAACTTTGATCAAAAGCTCTTGATCAGAACTCTGCAAAGCAACAATCTTATCTCTAAGACCAGATCTTGCCGTCATGGCAGAAAGAATAAAATCAGAATTCTCAGGGACAATTTCCAAATCAAAACTCTCAATAGAAGACCACAATGGTAAACTCAAAGCATTCAAATCCAAAGTCCTCTTCTGGTTCTTCCTACTAAGAGCATCAGCAACAACGTTTGCTTTCCCGGGTGATCTTGAATATCACAATCATAATCGGAGACTAGTTCCAACCATCTCCTTTGTCTCATGTTCAACTCCTTTTGGGTAAAGAAGTATTTCAAACTCTTATGATCCGTGAAAATGGCAATCTTCTCACCGTAAAGGTAATGTCTCCAAATCTTCAAAGCAAAGACAACAGCGGCAAGTTCTAGATCGTGAGTGGGGTAATTCCGCTCATAATCTTTCAATTGCAGAGAAGCATAGGCTACAACCTTGCCATGTTGCATCAGTACACAACCCAAACCAATCTTTGACGCATCGGTATAAATTGTCATACCACCGGAACTATCAGGTATAGTCAAAACCGGGGCACTTGTCAATCTATCTTTCAACTCTTGGAAATTCTTCTCACAAGCGTCAGACCAAACAAACTTCTCTTCTTTCCTGGTCAACTTAGTCATAGGAGCAGCCAACCGAGAAAAATTCTCAATAAACCTTCTGTTGTAACCCGCCAATCCAAGAAAACTTCTTATTTCGGTTACTGACTTCGGTCTTTCCCAATCAGCCACAGTTTGGACCTTTTCAGGATCGACACGAATACCTTCGGCTGAAACTACATGACCAAGGAATACCACTCTCTTAAGCCAGAAATCACACTTGCTAAACTTAGTGAACAACTTCTTTTCTCGCAACCTTTGCAAAGTGAAGCTTAGATGGCTCACATGCTCTTCTTCGCTCTTCGAATAGATCAAGATGTCATCAATGAAAACAATCACAAACTTATCAAGCACATCGTGAAATACTCAGTTCATGAGGTCCATGAACACCGCAGGAGCATTGGTCAATCCGAAGGGCATGACTCTAAACTCGTAGTGACCATACCGCGTTCGGAAAGCTGTCTTGAAGATATCACTAGACTTCACTTTCAATTGGTGATATCCGGACCTTAAGTCAATCTTTGAGAACACAATCGCACCCTTCAACCGATCGAAGAGATCATCAATTCTGGGTAGCGGATATCTATTCTTGATAGTCAACTTATTCAACTCACGGTAGTCGATGCACAAGCGCATACTACCGTCTTTCTTCTTGACAAACAAGACCGGAGCTCCCCAAGGTGACCTCCTAGGCTGTACGAAACCTCTATCAATGAGCTCATTCAACTGATTTTGCAACTCTTTCAACTCAGTAGGAGCCATCCTATACGGAGCTTTAGATACCGGAGCGGCACCGGGGACGAGATCAATAGAAAACTCGACATCCCCGTCTCGGAGGCACTCCCGATAGATCATCGGAGAAGACATCAACAAAGTCGCAGACAACTCGACTTCATCGACTCTTTTCTCCACTTTACCCTTGCCTTCGGATGAAGCATCATCCACTAGGGCATAGACTTGCATCAGTGCGGACAACACCTTCTTACAAACCCTTCTCTTTTCACCCTGAAATTCCAAGACCGGACTTCCACAGATATGGAACTGAATCTTCCTTGAGGAACAAAGGAACACAGCTTTGTGGGCTGTTAACCAATCAATTCCCAAAATAACATCGAAGTCCTTCATGTCAAGAATTACAAAATTGGCTTCCAAGTTCTTCTCACCAATCAACACAGGACATTTAGATAACCCCTTATCTAGTTTCACAACAGGACCAGTAGGTGTACTAATCAATAAACAACTAGACAACTTCTCAGGGATTAGGTTAGTCTTCTTGATGAATGCAGATGACATGAACGAATGAGATGCACCCGTATCAAATAAGACAAATGCAGAAATAGATGCAACTAACAATGTACCTGTAATCACTTCATGGCTAGGATCCTGCTCAGCACTGGACATACTGAAAACTCTACCAGAGGGAGGAGCAGGAGCACTCTTCACCACCGGGGCGGGCTGCTGGGCGGCCGCTTCGGACGAGCACGAGCGAAATGACCAGCTTGCTTGCGGTAGAAGCAAACAGGATTGCTTTGGATCCAACAGGGGTGGCTGCAACAGAGGGCTTCTGAACAAAAGGCCTTGCACTTGCACTTGCACTTGCACTTGCTGGTGGTCGGTTTCCGCCATACTGTCTAAATTGGCCGGGCTGCTGAAAACTCGTGTTCTAACCTACACTCTTTGTGAAACCCAGCCCTAACCTTGACCCGGAAACCTTGTTGTTTGTAGGTCCGATGACCCGAAGTAAAGTAAGAAGTCAGCTTTGGGCCATCCCAGTAGAGGACTTGGTGTCTGGCTTTGAATCCATGAAGGTTGATGATGAGGTTCTATTTATGGAAACTGAATCCGGATGAAGATCTAATTAGTTGATGGACTTGGAGTGCGCTCTATCTTGGTTTGAAGGCATTTCTACCTACTAGGTAAGTCACTTGACTTGTGTGCAAAACCCCTTTAGGTTTGGATTTGATCTGGGCCTTCAATTCCCTGTTTTGGCCTTCTTTGTCGGCATTGGTCGACCGATTGGTCGGTCCGGGCCGATCGACCAATCCACTCGACCAATGAGTGCTGTCTTTGGCAATTAGGTTGATTCTTGCTCTATTTAAGTCCAACTTCGAGTCCACTTCGTATTTGCTGCCTCCAAACCCTCTGGAACGAACCAAAGACCTCTGCAAGTCATCTCTCTTGCATCCTTGGTGTTTTCTTGACGGATCTTCGTCGGAACTCTTCTTTTTGCATCAAAAGGTATGTCTACTCTCTCTTCTTCTCCTCCATCTTTGTTTTTCTTTCCTTTTTGAGTTGAGACAGTAGAAGAGATGCTGCATCCTCTGTTGCAAACATCTCTGAACATGTTCTCATGATCATCCTAAGGATTTAAGGCTAGAACAATGATCTTAACCATGATCATTGCAAACTTTTGAAGGATTCATGATCAAACCATGATTTAATCTCTGTTAATCTTCTAATCTGAATTCTGATCTCTTTGGATCTTCTTTCATTGATCATGTTAGTGGTTAATGGTTGTGTTTTCTTTCCATGATCCATAATCCATAGAATTCTAGTTGTTCTCTTCTACCTTACTATGTGTTCTTCATGATGCATGATAGTTACATATATGGTAGGTTTTATTTCCTTATTTAGATTTATGCTTCTAAGCCTTATTCCATGAAGACCTATGCATGTTTTCATGTTTTCATTTCCGAAAGCAATGATCCATCCTCCTATAGTTCTTGTCTTTGTTTTCTATTTCAAATTCATCAAGATCCATGTTTGATTTATTTATGGTAACTTTTTGTTTCCTAATTTGGATCTTGATACCTTGATTTGATTAGTGTTTTGAGGTCCCCTATATGTTAGAATACTACTGATGTAGTCTACCCCTTGATTAGTACCCTTTTGAACCACCAAATTCGGATTTCATATCTTAAAACTCTGATTTTATAGGCTACTGTCTGCATTGGTCGACTGATTGGTCGACTGGACCACTCGACCAATCCACTCGACCAATGAGTACAGCAACTCCAGATTTGGTCTATTTCGGATGTTTTGATATATTTTCTGTTAGGGATCTTTCCTAATATGTTGTATATACTTGTTTAGGACCTTCTTCTCAAGTTTGTCAAGATCTTACTTGATTTCTTAGGATCCCTTTGCGAGTTATAAAAGGTAAGGATGGTTATTTCCTTAATTACATAGATAGCATGAATCTAGTTTCTATATTTGAATATCATTAATATGTTTCCTAAATTAGATTCTTACAATGATATACTACTGTTGCATAACTTTGATTACAGTAGCATTACTTGTTCATATTGAATTGATTCATGTATGATTTACTTACCAATGTTATACAAGTGATTGTGATACTGATTTCTTTCCATATATGTAGTTACCATATATGTGATGATATGAATTGATGCATGTGTATGCTTACGTATGGTTTGGAAAGGAGAGGTGTCCTTTCGACACACTCTCCTTGGACTACTACGGGAATATTATGGGATGTTTCCGGAGATGCCCTCTGGACACCTTCCTAAACTGTTGGATGACATATCTAGGATTGTTTAGTAGTGTTTGGCTAGGATGTCCTGTTATGTCAGACCCTAATCGGAGGGGTATTGAGACCGAACGACCCGTGGTAGCAATGGGGATTCATGGGCGCTCAAGACCGGTAACCAACCCGTGAGAGGACAGGAATCACATTGTGGGGGCCATTTATTGGAAGGGTTGCATATGGTTAGACTTGGGCTCACGGGCGCTTAAGACCGGTAACCAACCCGTGAGAGGACGTGAGAGCTTCCCGTTTACCATATGTGGATGATCAATAGGGTTGATGAGTCCGTAGTCCGAGTTGGTTGGTGCCATAGGATACGGCGACTCTAGTGTGAAGGATACCGGAAAGGATCGTCGGGGACGAGGAATGGAAGTATCTGGATCGACTTGATGTAACCAAGTAGAAGACTTGCATTTGGCTAGGTTTTACCCTGACATGCGCCAGTACTTATACCAAATGGTTGTGAGAGAGTGTGTTGACTTAACCCCCTGCCATGGTTTGTCCTGAGGGATGAAGGACCCATTACCAATCGGCTGCTCAAGACCGGTGAAATGATCCGTGAGAGAATCCAAGATATCTTAAATGGTTGAGGATGTGAGTGGACTTTCCTAAAGAAGTACGGTGCTATGACTTAAAGCATGTCTGCCAATAGAGACCAGCATCCATAGAGTTAAATTCATACATTCATTGTTTGTCTCATATCATATTGCATTTATGTTTGTTCTGGAATCCTGCCATTTATGTTGTTATGGATTTTAACTGCCTTACTGAGTTTCTTCGAAACTCATTCCTTTATTGTACAATGTTGTTAGACTATCCTGCAGTCTTGAGTACTATGACGGTCCCTACGAGGAAGCGCAAGGCGAAGAGACATATCTCCGGGGAAGGTGATTGCGGTTACCACAATTACTCTGAAGATCCCGCGAGTGGTTATGCTCCGTACGATGCTTAGTCCGACCATTGAGTGGAAGCGTCCTTGTGCTATTTATGAGATCTATACCTACAAGGATGTCGTCTATAAAGTGGAGAATAATTTAGTTACCCAATGTACTTGCTCTTTGGGATTAGATTTTGTCTAGTTTATTCTTTAGAGCTAGTTTTCCATTGGATGTAAAGTGGGATTTTTGCTTCACTTTACTTATCTGTTTGATACTCCGATTATATCTATTATTCTGATTCGTTTATGATTTATTCTTTCATTATTGGATCTATGATTTATCTTCCGCACTCTTGTTATGATTGTTCATGATTATGTTATTGTTTATGTGGGAGGTTGATCACTCGATACCTGATCTTCGGGCTGTGGATCACACTCTCGGGTATGCCAGATAGGGTACCGGGCTGGGAGGGCGTGACAGATTGGTATCGAGCCCAAGGTTCGAGGAGATCCTAACCACAAAAGACAACAACTGAACATTCTCGAGTCATTGATCCGAAATGACTCTTCTACTCTTAGAAGTGAATAATAGAACACTTGAATTAGAAACTTGACCTTTGAGGCATAACAGAACATTTCGAATAACATACCATAATTATACTTGAACAAATGACACTAATGCAAGGAAAAGAAAAGTGCATAACATACAATAATTAAAGAGAAACAAAATGAACTTCATTAATTTCAAAAGTTTTTACAATGATTACATCCGAAATGCATAAATGGAAAATCCTAAAGTACGGTCTATCTAGGTGATCTACTCGATCTCTGTATGCTCCCGAACTCCTCTGCTAGCTGAGTCACCCGATGCTCTATCCTATCTGTCGTGACTCCATCCTCTCGTACATCTGCTCTGTCGACCTCCATCCTCTCTAGCATGGAAGTCATCGATCTCATCTGTGCACCAAGATCTGAAGTCTCCGGAACCGCATGTGAAGGGCCGCTCTGCCTCGAAGTGTGATGAAGGAAACTCGTGATGCACGGGCTCGGCCTCGCGCATATCTGTATCATCTCCGGCCTGATCATCACTATCGGGACCGATATCCTCTCCTCCATCCTCCGATCCCCGATCCTCATCCTCGATTCATCATCATCCTCACCCTACTGGACCGGGAGATCTCTCTAACCGATGTAGTCTCATCCGTCGAATGGTCCGAGTCCCAATGGGGTATCCCTCGTGATCTAGTGTCCATCGGTGTATCCTCGAAACTCACCCCGAAATGCACGAAGATCAAAGTCGAAGCCTCCCATAGCAAAGGTTCCGCATGCTAGGCCGCAAAACTAAGTCCAGCATGACCTGCTGAATGATGTAGGAGAGATCGATCTCGAAGCCCATGTAGATGCGGTAGATGACCAAGGCCTCCATCAACTGTGACCCGATGGTGATGTCCGGCTTTCGGCATGATGTTTCGGCCGACTATGCGACCGATAATACGTGCGAGAACCCGTCATCCGTCCGCTAGTCCACGGTGTGTAGCATCGACGGCTATCCCATAGCGTAGAGCATATCTCGCGAAGCTTGTACGGCATCGGATAGGCTGTCCGGATCTGCTCCTGCGGTATCCACACACACTTCTTGTGGATAGTAAGGGACCTGCAAGATCTCAGCCGGTGTCCGGGTAGAGAAGCGAATCCGAGTCCGGAGGACCACTGCTCCCGAGGACAAGTCCGAGTGGATGTCCCCGGCCTCGAGCCTCCTCTATGTAAGTAAGGTTGCTTTGAAGAACAACCTCACTAGCTCCGGGTATACCGGCAAATCCTCGGTGAAGAGATGAGTCCACTTTGTAAAGTGTCGAACCTCTGCCGGATCCTAAAGGCTACGAGCTGGCGTAAGTGAAGTAGACGCCCCATCTCGATGTTACAATAGCTGAAGTAGGCCTCGTACGAAACTCGGCCTGAGGTGTGTCAAACATGTCCGGTCTCCTAACCTCCTCTCTAGGCTCGAAAGGAACCTGACCTCTGCCCCTAAGAGCACCTACGATGCGACCTCGACCTCTACCTCCTCCTCGTCCTCCCCTCTGCATGGTGTATCTGTGGAAGAGACAAGAGACATTTCCAATTAGTGCTATTTCAAGATTTGAGCCAAAAGGGTATTTTCGTAATTTTTCGGAAAATTTCAAATTTGGGGGAAATTTGATTTGAACATACTAGCATGTGCGCAATACTTGGAATTTCATGTCTATGAAGTTGTTTTGATGAAAATCGATCGAAAACTTGGATTAAAGCGAAAAATTCAGCAAGAAGAAATTTGGGGATTTTGCAATTTAGGTCAAAATTGGATTTTTGAAAAGTTGAAATTGGTTAAATCAAATTGTATGGACCTATCTACAATGTCATCTTGAGCATGTAGCATTTGATCTCGTGCGAAAATTTCAAGCGGTTTGAGAGAAAACAAGATTTTTCTAAAGATATCGATTTCGGTATAAAACTTTGCGAGATGAGCACCAAATGTGTTAAAGCTTGTTGTCTATGCATGGCATTGTGTTTAAAACCTAGGGAATATGTTTCTAAGCATTCCTAAGCATGATTTCTAGCATTGGATACAAGTAAAGCATGGTTTTATTGAAATGCAAGCATGAGAAGATGATAATGGAAGGAAGAATGAGAGATTTACCTTGTTTGTGAAGATGGTGTGTTGTGGTGTTGTTGTTGAAGCACTAAATCACCTCAAGAACACTTGTGGGAACTCTTGGATATTTTCCCTAGAGCTCTCCCACCTTTGGAAGAAGTTAGAATGAGGTTGGAATGTGGAAATGAGGCTTATAATGCGAATTTTCGCATTACATCTTCATTGGTCGGCGATTGGTCGATGGGTCACTCGACCAACCACTCGACCAATGGTCACGGTGACCTCATTTGCTGTTGAATT
This sequence comes from Hakea prostrata, assembly GCF_041222555.1. Taxonomy (NCBI): domain Eukaryota; kingdom Viridiplantae; phylum Streptophyta; class Magnoliopsida; order Proteales; family Proteaceae; genus Hakea; species Hakea prostrata. Next base: position 56,446,178 of record NC_142600.1, on the reverse strand, counting down.
TTTGGAAAATGTGATTTTTGCCTTATGGAATATTGTTTGATGACTATATGGATATATTTGAGCATGATTTAAGTTTTCAAATCATTTGGACTTGTGGTTTATGTTGAATCTTCGAAATTCGGTATTTTGATGTTCTCGGTTTTGCGAGAATGGTTACTACGAGAAGTGGGCGTGGTGAATCCGGTGGTCATGGAGGTGGTGAAGTACCTCGGGGAGGTGGTGAAGTACCTCATGGAGGTGGTGAGATACCAAATGCTGATCGGGGTACTCACGAGATCCCTGGTGCCCCGAATGTTGGAAGTTTCGGAGATATTGCCAATATTATGGGCAATATGATGCGGCGACAAGCGGCTCGGTTCAACCGGATGTTGGTGGGTTTCATGACTCTGCATAATGAGACCCGGGCTGGTGCTAATGTGAATCCTCATGCCGCATGATCCTGAATGCGGGAGGTTTAGTGGAACTCCTCATACTACTTTGATGGAGAGTTTTACGAAGATGCAAGTACCCACTTTTCTTGGAGTTACCAAGGACCCCTTGTTTCCTAACAAGTGGCTTCGTGAGTTGGAGAAGGCTTTCCGACATCTGCAATGCTCGGAAGCTCGAGAAGATTTTGTTTGCTTGAGCGAAGTTGCAACAAGAAGCTGATGCATGGTGGAGTTCCACTCATCCTGTTTTGGAAGGTTTGCATGCGGGAGTTGTAACTTGGGAGTTATTCAAAGAGGCTTTTTGTATGAACTACTTTCCCGAGGCGGTGAAGGATGCGAAGGAAGCTGAGTTTATGATTCGACTCAAGGAACTTTGTCTGTGTTGGAGTACCAACGAAGTTCGAGGAGCTTCATTTCTTTGCTCCAGATTCTTTGAAGGAAGACCTCGCCAAAGCAAAAAAGTTCTTCAAAGGACTGCGCCTGCCATTAAAGCTTACCTCACAATCCAGCCTATAGTGAGCTATGCTCAAGTGGTGCGAGAACTCGAAGAAGTTGGAAGAAACGAGAGAAGGAAAGTGCTCGTGTGCAAAAGCCTTGGCGATCAAGGAATTCTGGTTTGGTGGATCGCAATGACCGTCGTTATGTGAGACCTACACCCTACCCCACTCCTACCTTTCGGGCTAAGAGTGTAGGTCGAACACGGGTTTTCAGCAGCCGGTCGGTTTAAACGATATGGCGGAAACCGACCACCAGCAAGTGCAAGTGCAAGTGCAAGGCCTTCTGTTCGAAGCCCTCTGTTGCAGCCACCCCTGTTGGATCCAGCAATCTGTTTGCTTCTCTTCCCAAGCAAGCTGGTCATTTCGCTCGTGCTGTCCCCGACCGCGCACCCAGCACAGCTTGCCCCGATGGTGAAGAGTACTCCTGCTCCTCCCTCTGGTAGAGTTTTCGGTATCTCCGATCTTGAGCGGGATCCAAGCCATGATGTGATTACGGGTACATTGTTAGTCGCTTCTGTTTTTGCATTTGTCTTATTTGATACGGGTGCATCTCATTCGTTCATGTCATCTGCATTCATCAAGAAGACTAACCTAATCCCTGAGAAGTTGTCTAGTTGTTTATTGATTAGTACACCTACTGGTCTGTTGTGAAACTAGATAAGGGGTTATCTAAATGTCCTGTGTTGATTGGTGAGAAGAACTTGGAAGCCAATTTTGTGATTCTTGACATGAAGGACTTCGATGTTATTTTGGGAATCGATTGGTTGACAGCCCACAAAGCTGTGTTCCTTTGTTCCTCAAAGAAGATTCAGTTCCATATTTGTGGAAGTCCGGTCTTTGAATTTCGGGGTGAAAAGAGAAGGGTTTGTAAGAAGGTCTTGTCATGCACCTGATGCAAGTCTATGCCCTAGTGGATGATGCTTCATCTGAAGGCAAGGGTATAGTGGAGAAAAGAGTCGATGAAGTCGAGTTGTCTGCGACTTTGTTGATGTCTTCCCCGATGATCTATCGGAGTGCCTCCGGACGAGAGATGTCGAATTCTCTATTGATCTCGTCCACTGGTGCTGCACCGGTATCTAAAGCTCCGTATAGGATGGCTCCTACTGAGTTGAAAGAGTTGCAAAATCAGTTGAATGAGCTCATTGATAGAGGTTTCGTACAGCCTAGTGCATCGACTACCGTGAGTTGAATAAGTTGACTATCAAGAATAGATATCCGCTGCCCAGAATCGATGATCTCTTCGATCAGTTGAAGGGTGCAGTTGTGTTCTCGAAGATTGACTTAAGGTCCGGATATCACCAATTGAAAGTGAAGTCTAGTGATATCTTCAAGACAGCTTTCCGGACGCGGTATGGTCACTATGAGTTTAGAGTCATGCCCTTCGGATTGACCAATGCTCCTGCGGTGTTCATGGACCTCATGAACCGAGTATTTCATGATGTGCTCGATAAGTTTGTGATTGTTTTCATTGATGACATCTTGATCTATTCGAAGAGCGAAGAAGAGCATGCGAGTCATCTAAGTTTCACTTTGCAAAGGTTGCGGGAAAAGAAGTTGTTTGCTAAGTTTAGCAAGTGTGATTTCCGGCTTAAGAGAGTGGTTTTCCTTGGTCATGTAGTTTCAGCCGAAGGTATTCGTGTCGATCCTGAAAAGGTCCAAGCTGTGGCTGATTGGGAGAGACCGAAGTCGATACGGAAATAAGAAGTTTTCTTGGATTGGCGGGTTACTACCGAAGGTTTATTGAGAACTTTTCTCGGTTGGCTGCTCCTATGACTAAGTTGACCAGGAAAGAAGAGAAGTTTGTTTGGTCCGGCGCTTTGTGAGAAGAATTTCCAAGAGTTGAAAGATAGATTGACAAGTGTCCCGGTTTTGACTATACCCGATAGTTCCGGTGGTATGACGGTTTATACCGATGCGTCAAAGATTGGTTTGGGTTGTGTCTTGATGCAACATGGCAAGGTCGTAGCCTATGCTTCTCGGCAATTGAAGGATTATGAGCGGAATTACCCCACTCACGATCTAGAACTTGCCGCCGTTGTCTTTGCTTTGAAGATTTGGAGACATTATCTTTACGGTGAGAAGATTGCCATTTTCACGGATCATAAGAGTTTGAAATACTTCTTTACCCAAAAGGAGTTGAACATGAGACAAAGGAGATGGTTGGAACTAGTCTCCGATTATGATTGTGATATTCAGTATCATCACGGGAAAGCAAATGTTGTTGCCGATGCTCTTAGTAGGAAGAACCAGAAGAAGACTTTGGATTTGAATGCTTTGAGTTTACCATTGTGGTCTTCTATTGAGAGTTTTGATTTGGAAATCGTCCCCGAGAATTCTGATTTTATTCTTTACTGCCATGACGGCAAGATCTGGTCTTAGAGATAAGATTGTTGCTCTGCAGAGTTCCGATCAAGAGTTTTTGACCAAAGTTGAGAAGATTTCTTCGAATCTGAGTCGGACCCCGACTTTGGTATATCCATGGATGGTGCTTTGTTGTTTAGAGGAAGACTGTGTGTGCACTGCAAACGAAGAAGTTAAGAAAGAAATATTGAAGGAAGCACACCGATCGGCTCTTTCTTGTACACCGGGAAGCACCAAGATGTACAAGGACTTGAAGGAACATTTACGGTGGATTGGTCTAAAGGCGGATGTTGATGATTTTGTTGCCAAGTGTGAGACTTGCCAACGTGTGAAAGCCGTTCGACAACCTCCATCTGGATTACTTCAACCCCTTCCTATTCCTAGTTGGAAGTGGGAAGATATCTCCATGGACTTTGTGACTAGCTTGCCTCGGACAAGTAAAGGCAATGACACTTTGTGTGGGTGATTGTTGATAGGTTGACCAAATCAGCCCATTTCATTCCTATGAAGATCACTCATACTCTGGATAAGCTAGCCGGGCTTTATGTGGATAATGTGGTTCGACTGCATGGTGTGCCATTGAGTATTGTCTCGGATCGTGATCCTAGGTTCACCTCAAGGTTTTGGAATAGTTTGCGAGAAGGCCTTGGGAACCCAATTGAACTTGAGTACAGCTCATCATCCACGGTCGATGGACAATCCGAGCGGACAATTCGGACATTGGAAGACATGCTCGAGATCTTGTGTGGTGGATATGGGTGGTAATTGGGATGAACACCTAGCTTTGGTTGAGTTTGCCTATAACAACAGTTATCAAGCAACAATAGGCATGGCTCCATTCAAGGCTTTGTATGGTAGTACTTGTAGGACACCTTTGTCTTGGACTGAGGCAATTGAAAGAAAAGTCTTAGGTCTCGAGATGATTGAAGCTACAAGTGCTATGGTAGATATGATAAGAGAAAGGATTAAGTCTGCCCGATCGAGACAGAAATCTTATCTTGATAAGAGAAGGACCGATTTGGAATTTCAAGTTGGAGAGAAAGTCTTTCCGAAGGTCTCACCAATGAAGGGTGTGATGAGATTTAATGTTAAGGGAAAGCTTAGCCCTCGTTACATTGGACCTTTCGAGATTTTGGAAAAGGTTGGACTGTTGCGTATCGATTAGCATTACCTCCGTCTCTTGCTGGTGTGCACAATGTGTTTCATATTTCGATGCTCCGAAAATACATAGAGAATCCGGAACACATTTTGCAGCAAGCACTGAAGGACTTAGTGCTGATTTGACCTATGATGAAGAACCGGCCGAAATCCTGGATAGGAAGGACAAGCAGCTGCGGAATCGCGCCATTCCTTTGGTGAAGATTCGGTGGAAGAACCATACCCCTGAAGAAGCTTCTTGGGAGAAGGAAGAAGACATGAAGGAGAAGTTTCCTTACCTCTTTGGAAGCACAGGTACGCTTTCAATTTCGAGGACGAAATTTCTTTAAGGGGGGGAGAATGTGAAACCCAGCCCTAACCTTGACCCGGAAACCTTGTTGTTTGTAGGTCCGATGACCCAAGTAAAGTAAGAAGTCAGCTTTGGGCCATCCCGGTAGAGGACTTGGTGTCTGGCTTTGAATCCATGAAGGTTGATGATGAGGTTCTATTTATGGAAACTGAATCCGGATGAAGATCTAATTAGTTGATGGACTTGGAGTGCGCTCTATCTTGGTTTGAAGGCATTTCTACCTACTAGGTAAGTCACTTGACTTGTGTGCAAAACCCCTTTAGGTTTGGATTTGATCTGGGCCTTCAATTCCCTGTTTTGGCCTTCTTGTCGGCATTGGTCGACGATTGGTCGATGGGCCGATCGACCAATCCACTCGACCAATGAGTCTTGTCTTTGGCAATTAGGTTGATTCTTGCTCTATTTAAGTCCAACTTCGAGTCCACTTCGTATTTGCTGCCTCCAAACCCTCTGGAACGAACCAAAGACCTCTGCAAGTCATCTCTCTTGCATCCTTGGTGTTTTCTTGACGGATCTTCGTCGGAACTCTTCTTTTTGCATCAAAAGGTATGTCTACTCTCTCTTCTTCTCCTCCATCTTTGTTTTTCTTTCCTTTTTGAGTTGAGACAGTAGAAGAGATGCTGCATCCTCTGTTGCAAACATCTCTGAACATGTTCTCATGATCATCCTAAGGATTTAAGGCTAGAACAATGATCTTAACCATGATCATTGCAAGCTTTTGAAGGATTCATGATCAAACCATGATTTAATCTCTGTTAATCTTCTAATCTGAATTCTGATCTCTTTGGATCTTCTTTCATTGATCATGTTAGTGGTTAATGGTTGTGTTTTCTTTCCATGATCCATAATCCATAGAATTCTAGTTGTTCTCTTCTACCTTACTATGTGTTCTTCATGATGCATGATAGTTACATATATGGTAGGTTTTATTTCCTTATTTAGATTTATGCTTCTAAGCCTTATTCCATGAAGACCTATGCATGTTTTCATGTTTTCATTTCCGAAAGCAATGATCCATCCTCCTATAGTTCTTGTCTTTGTCTTCTATTTCAAATTCATCAAGATCCATGTTTGATTTATTTATGGTAACTTTTTGTTTCCTAATTTGGATCTTGATACCTTGATTTGATTAGTGTTTTGAGGCCCCCTATATGTTAGAATACTACTGATGTAGTCTACCCCTTGATTAGTACCCTTTTGAACCACCAAATTCGGATTTCATATCTTAAAACTCTGATTTTATAGGCTATCTGCATTGGTCGACTGATTGGTCGATGGACCACTCGACCAATCCACTCGACCAATGAGTACAGCAACTCCAGATTTGGTCTGTTTCGGATGTTTTGATATATTTTCTGTTAGGGATCTTTCCTAATATGTTGTATATACTTGTTTAGGACCTTCTTCTCAAGTTTGTCAAGATCTTACTTGATTTCTTAGGATCCCTTTGCGAGTTATAAAAGGTAAGGATGGTTATTTCCTTAATTACATAGATAGCATGAATCTAGTTTCTATATTTGAATATCATTAATATGTTTCCTAAATTAGATTCTTACAATGATATACTACTGTTGCATAACTTTGATTACAGTAGCATTACTTGTTCATATTGAATTGATTCATGTATGATTTACTTACCAATGTTATACAAGTGATTGTGATACTGATTTCTTTCCATATATGTAGTTACCATATATGTGATGATATGAATTGATGCATGTGTATGCTTACGTATGGTTTGGAAAGGAGAGGTGTCCTTTCGACACTTCTGTCCTTGGACTACTACGGGAATATTATGGGATGTTTCCGGAGATGCCCTCTGGACACCTTCCTAAACTGTTGGATGACATATCTAGGATTGTTTAGTAGTGTTTGGCTAGGATGTCCTGTTATGTCAGACCCTAATCGGAGGGGTATTGAGACCGAACGACCCGTGGTAGCAATGGGGATTCATGGGCGCTCAAGACCGGTAACCAACCCGTGAGAGGACAGGAATCACATTGTGGGGGCCATTTATTGGAAGGGTTGCATATGGTTAGACTTGGGCTCACGGGCGCTTAAGACCGGTAACCAACCCGTGAGAGGACGTGAGAGCTTCCCGTTTACCATATGTGGATGATCAATAGGGTTGATGAGTCCGTAGTCCGAGTTGGTTGGTGCCATAGGATACGCTGACTCTAGTGTGAAGGATACCGGAAAGGATCGTCAGGGACGAGGAATGGAAGTATCTGGATCTGACTTGATGTAACCAAGTAGAAGACTTGCATTTGGCTAGGTTTTACCCCGACATGCGCCAATACTTATACCAAATGGTTGTGAGAGAGTGTGTTGACTTAACCCCCTGCCATGGTTTGTCCCGAGGGATGAAGGACCCATTACCAATCGGCTGCTCAAGACCGGTGAAATGATCCGTGAGAGAATCCAAGATATCTTAAATGGTTGAGGATGTGAGTGGACTTTCCTAAAGAAGTACGGTGCTATGACTTAAAGCATGTCTGCCAATAGAGACCAGCATCCATAGAGTTAGATTCATACATTCATTGTTTGTCTCATATCATATTGCATTTATGTTTGTTCTGGAATCCTGCCATTTATGTTGTTATGGATTTTAACTGCCTTACTGAGTTTCTTCGAAACTCATTCCTTTATTGTACAATGTTGTTAGACTATCCTGCAGGTACTGAGTACTATGACGGTCCCTACGAGGAAGCGCAAGGCGAAGAGACATATCTCTAGGAAGGTGATTGCGGTTACCACAATTACTCTGAAGATCCCGCGAGTGGTTATGCTCCGTACGATGCTTAGTCCGACCATTGAGTGGAAGCGTCCTTGTGCTATTTATGAGATCTATACCTACAAGGATGTCGTCTATAAAGTGGAGAATAATTTAGTTACCCAATGTACTTGCTACTGGGATTAGATTTTGTCTAGTTTATTCTTTAGAGCTACTTTTCCGCTGGATGTAAAGTGGGATTTTTGCTTCACTTTACTTATCTGTTTGATACTCTGATTATATCTATTATTCTGATTCGTTTATGATTTATTCTTTCATTATTGGATCTATGATTTATCTTCCGCACTCTTGTTATGATTGTTCATGATTATGTTATTGTTTATGTGGGAGGTTGATCACTCGATACCTGATCTTCGGGCTGTGGATCACACTCTCGGGTATGCCAGATAGGGTACCGGCTGGGAGGGCGTGACACTCTTAGCCTGAAAGGTAGGAGTGGGGTAGGGTGTAGGTCTCACAAAACGACGGTCATTACGATCCACCAAACCAGAATTCCTTGACTGCCAGGGCTTTTGCACACGAGCACTTTCCTTCTCTGTTTCTTCCAACTTCTTCGAGTTCTGCACCACTTGAGCATAGCTCACTATAGGCTGGACTGTGAGATAAGCTTTAATGGCAGGGCGCAGTCCTTTGAAGAACTTCTTTGCTTTGGCGAGGTCATCCTTCAGAGAATCCGGAGCAAAGAAATGAAGCTCCTCGAACTTCTGTTGGTACTCCAACACAGACAGAGATCCTTGAGTAAGAATCATGAACTCAGCTTCCTTCGCATCTTTCACCGCCTCGGGAAAGTAATTCATACAAAAAGCCTCTTTAAACAACTCCCAAGTTACAACTCCTGCATGCAAACCTTCCAAGACAGGCCGAGTGGAGATCCACCATGCATCAGCTTCTTGTTGTAACTTCATTCAGCAAAAGACGAGATCTTCGAGCTTCCGAACATTGCAGATGTCGGAAAGCCTTCTCCAACCCACGAAGCCACTTGTTAGGGAACAAGGGTTCCTTGGTAACTCCGGTGAAAGTGGGTACTTGCATCTTCGAGAAAACTCTCCATCAAGGTAGTATGAGGAGTTCTAGCTAAACCTCCCGCATTCAGGACTGCGGCATGAGGATTCACGTTAGCACCAGCTCGGGTCTCATTCTGCAGAGTCATGAAACCCACCAACATCTGGTTGAACTGAGCTGCTTGCTGCTGCATCATATTGCCCATAATATTGGCAATATCCCGGAAACTTCCAACATTCGGGGCACCAGGTATCTCATGGGTACCCTGATCAACATTAGGTATCTCGCCACCTCCATGAGGTATTTCACCACCTCCCTGAGGTATTTCACCACCTCCTTGACCACTGGATTCACCACGCCCACTTCTCAGAGTAACCATTCTGCAAAACCGAGAACATCAAAATACCGAATTTCGAAGTTTCAACATAAACCACAAGTCCAAATGATTTGAAAACTTAAATCATGCTTAAATATATCCATATAGTCATCAAACAATAATCCATAAGGCAAAAATCACATTTTCCAAAAATTCAACAGCAAAAGAGGTCTCTGTGACCATTGGTCGAGTGATTGGTCGACTGACCCAGTCGACCAATGAGTCGACCAATGCAGACAGAATGCGAAAATTTGCATTATAAGCCTCATTTTCACATTCCAACCTCATTCTAACTTCTTCCAAAGGTGAGAGAGCTCTAGGGAAAGTCTCCAAGAGTTCTCACAAGTGTTCTTGAGGTGATTTGGTGCTTCAACAACAACACAACAACCCACAATCATCGCAAACAAGGTAAATCTCTCATTCTTTCTTCCATTTCATCTTCTCATGCTTGCATTTCAAACAAAACCATGCTTTGCTTGTATCCAATGCTAGAAATCATGCTTAGGAATGCTTAGAAACATATTCCCTAGGTTTTAAACACAATGCCATGCATAGACAACAAGTTTTAACATATTGGTGTTCATCTCGCAACGTTTTCATACCGAAATCGATATCTTTAGAAAAATCTTGTTTTCTCTCAAACCGCTTGAAATTTTCGCACGAGATCAAATGCTACATGCTCAAGATGACATTCTAGATAGGTCCATACAATTTGATTTAATCAATTTCAACTTTTCAAAAATCCAATTTTGACCTAAATTGCAAAATCCCCAAATTTCCTTCTTGCTGAATTTTCGCTTTAATCCAAGTTTTCGATCGATTTTCATCAAACAAACTTCATAGACATGAAATTCCAAGTATTGCGCACATGCTAGTATGCTCAAATCAAATTTCCCCCAAATTTGAAATTTTCCCAAAAATTACGAAAATACCCTTTTGGCTCAAATCTTAAGGTAGCACTAACTGGAATTGTCTCTTGTTTCAGATATCCACTATGCAGAGGGGAGGGCGAGGACGAGGTAGAGGTCGTGGTCGCATTGTAGGTGCTCTTAGGGGCAGAGGTCAGGTTCCTTCAGAGCCTAGACATGAGGTTAGGAGACCGGACATGTTTGACACACCTCGGGCCGAGTTCTGTACGAGGCCTACTTCGCCATTCTTGCAATATCGAGATGGGGCGTCTACTTCACTTACGCCAGCTCAGAGCCTTTAGGATTCGGCAGAGATTCGACACATTGCAGTGGACTCATCTCTTCACCGAGGATCTGCCGGTATACCCGGAACTAGTGAGGTTGTTCTTCAGCAACCTTACCTACACGAGAGGAGGCTCGAGGCCAAGGACATCCACTTAGACTTGTCCTCGGGAGCGGGGTCTTCCGGACTCGGATTCGCTTCTCCACCCGGACACCGGCTGAGATCTTGCAGGTTCCTTACTATCCACAGCGGTGTGTGTGGATACCTGCAGGAGCAGATCCGGACAGCCATCTGATGCCGTACGAGCTTCGCGAGATATGCTCTACGCTATGGGATAGCCGTCGATGCTTCACTCCGTGGACCAGCGGACGGATGACTGATTCTGCACGGATTATCGGTCGCATAGTCGGCCGAAACATTATGCCGAAAGCCGGACATCACCATCGGGTCACAGTGATGGAGGCCTTAGTCATCTACCGCATCTACATGGGCTTCGAGATCGATCTCTCCTACATCATTCAGCAGGTCATGCTGGACTTAGTTCTGCGGCCTAGCATGCGGAACCTTTGCTATGGGAGGCTACTGATTTTGATCTTCGGGCATTTCGGGGTGAGTTTCGAGGATACACCGGTGGACACCGGTTCACGGGGATACTCTATTGGGACTCGGACCATTCGTCGGATGAGACTACGAGCGGAGAGATCTCCTGGTCCGGAGGGTGAGGATGATGATGAATCAGAGGATGAGGATCAGGGGTCAGAGGATGAAGGAGAGGATATCGGTCCTGATAGTGATGATCAGGCCGGAGATGATGCAGATATGCACGAGGCTGAGCCAGTGCATCACGAGTTTCCTTCATCACACTTCGAGGCAGGTGGCCCATCACATGCAGTTCCGGAGACTTCAGATCTTGGGGCACAGATGAGATCGATGACTTCCATGCTAGAGAGGATGGAGGTCAGTCAGGAGCAGATGTATGAGAGGATGGAGTCACGTCAGGATAGGATAGAGCATCGGGTGACTCAGCTAGCGGAGGAGTTCGAGCATACGAGATCGGAGAAGATCACCTAGATAGACTGTACCCTAGGATTTCCATTTATGCATTTCAGATGTAATCGTTGTAAAAACTTTTGAAATTAATGAAGTTCATTTGTTTCCCTTAATTATTGTATATTATGCACTTTTCTTTTCCTTGCATTAGTGACATTTGTTCAAGTATAATTATGGTATGTTATTCGGAAATGTTCTGTTATGCCTCAAAGGTTAAGTTTCTAATTCAGTGTTCTATTATTCACTTCTAAGAGTGGAAGTGTCATTTCAGATCAATGACTCAGGAATGTTCAGTTATTGTCTTTTGTGGTTAGGATCTCCTCGAACCTTGGGCTCTGATACCAATCTGTCACATCCTCCCAGCCGGTACCCTATCTGGCATACCCGAGAATGTTATCCACAGCCCGAAGATCAGGTATCGAGTGATCAACCTCCCACATAAACAATAACATAATTATGAACAATCATAATAAAAGTGCGGAAGATAAACCATAGATCCAATAAGGAAAGAATGAATCATATATAATCAGAATACTAGATATAATCAGAGTGTCAAACAGATAAGTAAAGTGAGGCAAAAATCCCACTCTACAACCAGCGGAAATGTAGCTCGAATAAACTAGACAGAATCTAATCCTAGTAGCAAGTACAATGGGTAACTAAATTGTTCTCCACTTTATAGACAACATCCTTATAAGTGTAAATCTCATAAATGGCACAAGGACGCTTCCACTCAATGGTACGACTAAGCATCGTACGGAGCATAACCACTCGCGGGATCTTCAGTGTAATTGTGGTAACCGCAATCACCTTCCTGGAGATATGCCTCTTCGCCTTTCGCTTCTTCATAGGGACCGTCATAGTATTCAGTACCTGCAGGATAGTCTAACAAACATTGTACAATAAAGGAATGAGTTTCAAAGAAACTCAGTAAGGCAGTTAAATCCATAATAACATAAATGGCAGAATTTCAGATGAAACATAAATGCAATATGATATGAGACAAGCAATGAATGAATGAATCTAACTCTATGTATGCTGGTCTCTATTGGCAGACATGCTTTAAGTCATAGCACCATACTTCTTTAGGAAAGTCCACTCACATCCTCAACCATTTAAGATATCTTGGATTCTCTCACGGATCATTTCACCGGTCTTGAGCAGCCGATTGGTAATGGGTCCTTCATCCCTCAGGACTAACCATGGCAGGGGGTTAAGTCAACACACTCTCTCACAACCATTTGGCATAAGTACCGGCGCATGTCAGGGTAAAACCTAGCCAAATGCAAGTCTTCTACTTAGTTACATCAAGTCAGATCCGGATACGTCCATTCCTCGTCCCCGACGATCCTTTCCGGTATCCTTCACACTAGAGTCCTCATAGTCCCTGACTACGGACTCATCAACCCTATTGATCATCCACATATGGTAAACGGGAAGCTCTCACGTCCTCTCACGGGTTGGTTACCGGTCTTAAGCGCCCGTGAGCCCAAGTCTAACCATATGCAACCCTACCAATAAATGGCCCCCACAATGTGATTCCTGTCCTCTCACGGGTTGGTTACTGGTCTTGAGCGCCCATAAATCCCCATTGCTACCACGGGTCGTTCGGTCTCAATACCCCTCCGATTAGGGTCTGACATAACAGGACATCCTAGCCAAACACTACTAGACAATCCTAGATATGTCATCCAACAGTTTAGGAAGGTGTCCAGAGGGCATCTCCGGAAACATCCCATAATATTCCCGTAGTAGTCCAAGGACAGAAGTGTCAAAAGGACACCTCTCCTTTCCAAACCATACTTAAGCATACACATGCATCAATTCATATCATCACATATATGGTAACTTCATATATGGAAAGAAATCAATAATTACAATCACTTGTATATAATTGGTAAGTAAATCATACATGAATCAATTTAGTATGAATAAGTAATGCTACTGTAATCAAAGTTATGCAACAGTAGTATATCATTGTAAGAATCTAATTTAGGAAACATATCAATGATATTCAAATATAGAAACTAGATTCATGCTATCTATGTAATTAAGGAAATAACCATCCTTACCTTTTATAACTCGCAAAGGAATCCTAAGAAATCAAGTAAGATCTTGGCAAACTTGAGAAGAAGGTCCTAAACAAGTGTATACAACATATTAGGAAAGATCCCTAACAGAAAAGATACCAAAACATCCAACACAGACCAATTCTGGAGTTGTTGTACTCATTGGTCGAGTGGATTGGTCGACTGGTCCAGTCGACCAATCAGTCGACCAATGCAGACAGTAGCCTAAAAAAACAGAGTTTTAAGATATGAAATCCGAATTTGGTGGTTCAAAAGGGTACTAATCAAGGGGTAAACTACATCAGTAGTATTCTAACATATAGGGGACCTCAAAACACTAATCCAAACAAGACGTCAAGATCCAAATTAGGAAACAAAAAGTTACCATAATTAGATCAACTATGGATCTTGATGAATTCGAAATAGAAATCAAAGACAAGAACAATAGAAGAATGTATCATTGCTTCAGGTAAAGGTATCATGAAAACATACTTAGATCTTCAAGGAAATAGGCTTAGAAGCATAAATCTAAATAAGGAAACAAAACCTATCATATATGTAACTACCATGATTCATGAAGAACACATAGTATGGTAGAAGAGAACAACTAGAGATTGATAGATCATGGATCATGGAAAGAAAACACAGTAATTAACTACTAACATGATCAATGTAGAAGATCCAACGAGATCATAATTCAAATCAGAAGTTTAACAAGATTAGATCATGGTTTGATCATGATTCCTTCAAAAGCTTGCAATGATCATGGTTAAGATCATTGTTCTAGCCTCTAATCCTTAGGATGATCATGAGAACAAGTCCAGAGATGTTTGCAACAGAGAATGCAGCATCTCCTCTACTGTCTCAACTCAAAAAGGAAAGAAAATAAGAGATAGAGGAGAAGAAGAGAGTGTAGACATACCTTTTGATGCAAAAGGAAGAGTTTCGACGAAGATCCGTCAAGAAAATCACCAAGGATGCAAGGGAGATGACTTGCAGAGGTCTTTGGTTCGTTCCAAAGAGTTTGGAGGCAGCAAATACGAAGTGGACTCGAGATTGGACTTAAATAGAGCAAGAAAAACCTAATTGCCAAAGACAGCACTCATTGGTCGAGTGGATTGGTCGACTGGTCCAGTCGACCAATCAGTCGACCAATGCTGACAGCAAATCCAAAACAGGGAATTGAAGACCCAGATCAAATCCAATCCTAAAGGGGTTTTGCACACATGTCAAGTGACTTACCTAGTAGGTAGAAATGCCTTCAAACCAAGATAGAGAGCACTCCAAGTCCATCAACTAACCCGATCTTCATCAAGATTCAGTTTCCATAAATAGAACTTCATCATCAACTTTCATGGATTCAAAGCCAGACACCAAGTCCTCTACTGGGATGGCCCAAAGCTGACTTCTTACTTTACTTCGGGTCATCGGACCTACAAATAACAAGGTTTCCGGGTCAAGTTTAGGGCTGGGTTTTACAGCGGCAGCGTTGGGTTTACTTCATCCGTACTGTTGAGGAGACTACCATTAGTATAGAAGAAACCCTAGCATAGTGCCCCATTCCCCTGGTGTATTTGTGGAACCTTGGATATTGTAATTAACTTGTCTTTGAATTATTCCGGTGACACTTGGATATGTAACTAACTTGATTTACTTCTTTTCCGCTGCTCTGAGAGGGTGGCTACCACACCTTCTCACACTTTATGATTTTGATCAAACTTTATTATTATCTATATTCCGCACTCTGATTTAGTTAATCTTATCTTATTCATGATACTTAGTATTAGCTGTTTTTACCATTGATTATTACTGTTCATGATTGTGTTACCGTGTGGGAGGCATGGACCTCAGATCATTGATCCTTGGACTGTGGATCACATCCCGGGTATTCCAAATGTGGTACCGGCTGGGTGGAAGTGACACAAGGTGCTTGCGACGATCAAGATTACTCTGATGATCCCCCGGCGGATCAAGCTGCGTACTACTTTTGAAAACAGCATAGAGTTAGAACGGATTCATTGGATTGACGAAGTCCATACTTATGAAGACGTTATTTATAAACTAGAAGACGCTTGATCTTAGTTTAATTCTTAGTACATTTGTTTCAGTTGTAATTCCTTTTGACTTTCATACTACGTTCCGCTATTTTGGTGAAGTGAGTTTCCGCCTCACTTTACTCCTTTTTGATATCATTGGATATCTGGTATCTTTTCCGCACTCTGATTATACTGGGTATCCATTATTGTTTTGAACCTTTGTTTATAATATTAAACCTTGATTATTTCCTGGTTATGATTATGTTATTGTATATGTGGGAGGATGATTTCCTTGATACTTGATCTTCGGGCCTGTGGATCACACTCTCGGGTATGCCAGTTAGGGTACCGGCAGGGAGGATGTGACAGGTTTCATTGAACCCATAGAATGCCCAGTATGGTTGGCCAACATGGTGATTGTCACATCCACCAAGCCGGTATCCTATCTAGCATACCCGGGATGTGATCCACAGCCCGAAGATCCAGATCGAGCGGCCATGCCTCCCACATACACGATAACATAATCATGAACAATATAATCAATGCATAAAACAAGCAATAAATAGATCAATTGAATAAGAAAGATAGTAAATCAGAGTGCGAAAATATTAAGTATCAACTTCACATAGAGGTAATCTCAAAGAGAAGAAGTGATCAGAAGTCACTCCTTCAGCAATAGCGGAAATGTAGTTAATTAAGTTAAATTACAATCTGTGTCAAGAACAAATCCATAAGAACTAGAGTGAAGATATCCAAATGATTATAGTCATCCAGGGAAATGGGGTCTACACATAGGTTTCTTCTATCCTAATGATTTCTTCTTCAAAAGTGTGGATGAAGTAAACCCAACGTGGCCGCTTCTTCACTAGGGTGGGGCTAACCCTGGTACGCACCATAATCCTCCTCGGTATAGCAATCCTGACTCTCTGCGTAGCCATCACCCGAAGGGTAGTATGCGGGATCATAGTTCGGGTCATAGGACGTGCCATCGAGGTCTTCTGCAGCTGCAGTATAATCTAGAAAATTGTACAAAAAGGAATGAGTTCAAAAGAACTCAGCAAGGCAAGTCGTTTCATAATACAAAGTTCATTCGATACAAGTCACAATATGATGCAATATGATATGAGACAATGATGAAATATGATTCTAATCTTAAGTATGCTAGTCTCTAAGGTAGACATGCTTTAAGCCATAGCACCATACTTCTTTGGGTCGTCAGTCACTCCCCCTCAATCATAAAATATCTTGGGTCTGCCGTGGTAATTGGGTAAGGTCCTCATCAAGCCATGGTTGGGGATTTAGTCACCACTCTCTCACCTCACCATTGGTATAAGTATTGGCTCATGTTGCAGCGAAGCCTAGTCCAATGCAAGTCATCTACTCAGTCGTATCATGTCAGATCCGGATACTTTCCCTATGGCACCGACCAACTCGGTTCCGTATCCTTCACACTAGAATCAACGTATCCTATGGCACCGACCAACTCGGACTACGGACTCATCAACCCTATTGGTCATCCACAAATGGTAGACGGGAAGCTCTCACGTCCTCTCACGGGTTGGTTACCGATCTTGAGCGCCCGTGAGCCCAGGTCTATCCATTTGCAACCCTACCAATAAATGGCCCCTTTCGGGTATCCGTAGTATAGTTCAAGTCCTCTCACGGAGTGGATACCAGTCTTGAGCACCCTTCAACCATACTCTACCACGGGTCGTTCGGTCTCAATACCCTTCCGATTCGGGTCTGATACGACAAGGGAAAATGTCCTAACCATACACCTAGACAATCCTATACATGTCATCCAACAACCCGGGAAAGAGTCGATGGACACCTTCGGGGAATATCCCATACTACTCCCTCCGATGTCCAAGGACAGAAGTGTTGGAAGGACACTTCCCAATCCCAAGTCATACGTAGTCAATCACAAACTCAATCTCATCATATCATACTAAATCCATGATTCATCATATAAACAATACATATCATAACATGATTGATCATATACAAAATCATAAAGTAAAATTGAACAATGATATTCTAAATGGTATATATATTCTATTATTGATAAGAAAACATATAACAGTCATGTATAGTAAAGGAATACTCATATGAACATAACCATTAAGTTCCCATAATGTAAGCATGTTTGTATAATTAACATACTTGAGTTAACTACTGTCCTTACCTTAATCAAGTTGTAAATAGATTTAATGATTACCAAGTATGGTCCCAAAATCAGTGTTGATACCCTAGATAACATACAAGTAATGTCAGAGAAGAAAGCAATTGAATCGGGGTTCAAATGGATCAATTCGGCTGAGTAAAGGGGCTTAACGGCTCTTGGTTGATTGGCTTGGTCGACTTGTCATCGACCAAGACTTGTTAACTTCAGGACAGCAATGGAAACTTGATCCAAAACTGCCCTTCTGGTGCTCCGATCGTCACGAAATTTGGAGGGCATGTTTCTAATAGTAAGAGGATACTACACACTAATTTTCATGATGATCCAACGGTTCAATCAAAAATGCCCAAATCAAAATCTTGGGTTCTATATGATACTTAACAAGAAATAAATTGGAATTGGTAGAAATTGTAACGGATGATAGGAATCAATCAAATGAGTGTTAAGAATCAAGTTAGAATCTTAATTTCATTATCGTCAAAGCTTAACATGCATCTACATATCAGATCTGAATCAAAATAGGTTAAATTGAATAGAATCAAAGTGATGGAGTGCAAATAAATATCATTTGAATCATAACATAGCATGAATGGGGGAGGATTAAGGAATTGAAAGGGGGAGACTCATGGTTAAGTGTTTGCAAGGTTGCAGCACTTCAGCCATGGTTTCAAGATCATCAATTGATAGAATGAATAGATTAGAAGAAGAATAGAAGAAATCCTACCTTGTGTTGATGATTAATGTATACACTAATGATTGGAGTCAAAGATCTTCCCAAACATCAAGGAACAGCCCAAGAGAGTGTCCAATCTCGAGCTCTGGAGTGCCAATGATTAGTTTAGGTCCTCATTCACGAGTTCCAAAAAGGTAGGGGCAAAATGGGAAGAGATTTAGTGCATTTTCGAAATCCATTACTCTTGGTCGACTGACTGGTTGACTGTCAGTCGACCAAGCAGTCGACCAAGCCATGATAGCAACTTCAAGAGTGGATTCGGGAGGCTATACAGGGTCAAATCGAGCGGGGTTTTCTCCTACAAGTCAATCAACAAGTCTAGTTTCAGAGAATACCTTTGGATCGATCATGGGGTTCCAGGAAGTGCTTCAACTAATTCAATCTTCATCGATGCGCAGATTTTCACCCAATACTGACAATGTGCTCAAGTAAGGGGCATCATTGTCAATATCCATAGGCTCAGCATCAAGCATCGAATCATCATCTAAGAGGGCCCACAGGTCTCTTCTACCACCACTTCGGGTCTTTGGACCTGCAACAGTATAAAATCCTGGCCGGGTCAGGGTTAGGATAGGGCCGGATTTTACATTCTCCCCTGCTTAAAAGACATTTCGTTCTCGAAATTGAAAGTGTACCTATGCTTCAAAAAAGATGAGGAAACTTCTCTCTCATGTCTTCTTCTTTCTCCCATGAGGCTTCTTCCGGGGTATGGTTCTTTCACCGAATCTTCACCAAAGGGATGGTGCGATTCCGCAACTGCTTGTCCTTCTTATCAAGAATTTTGGTTGGTCCTTCATCGTAAGAAAGATCGGCACTGAGCTCTTCGGGTGCTTGCTGTAATATATGCTCTGTGTTCTCTATGTACTTTCGAAGCATAGAAACATGAAATACATTGTGAACTCCAGCAAGAGATGGGGACAAGGCCAAGCGATAAGCAACAGATCCAACCTTCTCTAGGATCTCATAAGGTCCAATGAAGTGAGGGCTAAGCTTTCCCTTTACATTGAATCTCGTCACCCCTTTCATAGGTGACACTTTAAGGAAAACTTTTTCTCCAATTGGAAACTCCAAATCAGTCCTTCTCTTGTCGGCATAAGATTTCTGTCTTTATTGGGCAGACTTAATTCTTTCTCTAATCATGTCGACCATTGCACTTGTAGCTTCAATCATTTCCGGACCTAGGACTTTTCTTTCACCTGTCTCAGTCCAATACAAAGGTGTCCTACAAGTGTTACCGTACAAAGCTTTGAATGGAGCCATGCCTATTGTTGCTTGATAACTGTTGTTATAGGCAAACTCAACTAAAGCTAAGTGTTCATCCCAATTTCCACCCATGTCCACCACACAGGATCTAAGCATATCCTCTAAGATTTGAATTGTACGCTCAGATTGTTCATCAGACTGTGGATGATGGGTTGTACTCAGATTCAATTGGGTTCCGAAGGCTTTTTGCAAACCATTCCAAAACCTTGAGGTGAACATAGGATCACGATCAGAAACAATACTCACAGGCACTCCGTGCAGACAAACTACATTGTCCACATAAAGTCTAGCTAGCTTATCCAAAGTGTAAGTGATCTTCATAGGAATAAAATGTGCTGATTTTGTCAACCTATCGACAATCACCCACACAGTGTCGTTTCCCTTATTTGTCCGCGGCAAGCTAGTCACGAAGTCCATGGAGATATCTTCCCACTTCTAGCTAGGAATAGGAAGGGGCTGAAGCAATTTGGACGGAGGCTGACGAACGGCTTTCACACGTTGACAAGTCTCGCACCTAGCGACAAAGTCTTCCACATCCACTTTCAAACCATTCCACCAAAATGTTCCCTTAAGTCTTTATACATTTTGGTACTTCCAGGGTGTATTGTAAAGATCGACTGGCGTGCTTCCTTCAATATTTCCTTCTTGATTTCATCAACATCAGGCACACATAGTCTACCTCTAAACAATAAAGTACCATCTAAAGATGTACTAAAAGCAGGGTCCATTTCTGAATTCGTGGCAATCTTCTCAATCTTCTCTTTCAACTCAAGATCAGAACTTTGCAAGGCAACAATGTGGTCTCTAAGGGTGGATCTTGCCGTCATGGCATAAAGGATACAATCCGAACCCTCAGGAACCACTTCCAAACCAAATCTTTCCATCGACAAAAGCAAAGGCTGATTCAAAGCACACAAGTTCAAATCCTTCCTCTGATCTTTCCTACTAAGAGCATCCGCAACTACATTTGCTTTACCTGGGTGATACTGAATGTCACAATCGTAGTCAGAAACCAACTCCAACCATCTTCTTTGTCTCATATTCAGCTCTTTCTGTGTGAAGAAGTATTTCAAACTCTTGTGATCTGTGAAAATAGCAATTTTCTCACCGTACAGGTAATGCCTCCAAATCTTTAAAGCAAAAACAACGGCAGCAAGCTCCAAGTCATGAGTGGGATAATTCCACTCATAATCCTTCAATTGCCGAGAGGCATAAGCCACAACCTTGCCATGTTGCATCAACACCCAACCCAAACCGATCTTGGAAGCATCAGTGTAGACTGTCAACCCACCGAAACTATCAGGTATAGTTAAAACCGAGGCACTTGTCAATCTGACTTTCAGCTCTTCAAAATTCTTCTCACAGGCTTCGATCCAAACGAACTTCTCTTCTTTTCTAGTTAGCTTAGTCATAGGGGCAGCCAACCTAGAAAAATTCTCAATAAATCTCCGATAGTATCCAGCCAATCCAAGGAAACTTCTTATCTCAGTCACGGTCTTCTGTCTTTCCCAATCGGTAACGGTTTGCACTTTTTTCGGGTCAACACGAATACCTTCGGCTGAAACAACATGGCCAAGGAACACTACCCTTGAGAGCCAAAAGTCACACTTGCTAAATTTAGCATAGAGTTTCTTTTCTCTCAACCTTTGCAATGTGAAGTTCAGGTGCTTCACATGCTCTTCTTCGTTCTTCGAGTATATCAAGATGTCATCAATGAAAACGATTACAAACTTATCGAGCACATTGTGAAATACCCAGTTCATGAGGTCCATGAACACAGCAGGAGCGTTGGTTAAACCAAAAGGCATGACTTTGAATTCATAATGTCCATACCTTGTCCTGAACGTCGTCTTAAAGATATCACTTGACTTCACTTTCAACTGGTGATACCCAGACCTTAAGTCAATCTTTGAGAACACAGCCGCGCCTTTCAACTGATCAAACAGATCATCAATTCGGGGCAGCGAGTATCTATTCTTAATCGTCAACTTGTTCAACTCTCGGTAGTCAATGCACAGACACATACTACCATTTTTCTTCTTAACGAACAAGACCGGAGCTCCCCAGGGCAACACACTTGGCTGCACAAAACCTCTATCCAGGAGTTCATTCAACTGAGTTTGCAACTCCTCAAGCTCGGTAGGTGCCATCCTATATGGAGCCTTAGACATCGGAGACGCTCTAGGAATCAAGTCTATGGAGAACTCAACCTCTCTATCAGGGGGTAGTCTTGATAGATCGTCTGGAAATACATCAGAAAAATTACAAGCAACGCTAACATCTTCAAGTCTCTTTCTTTCCTTGACCTTGCTTCCAGATGAAGCACCTTCCACCAAAGCGTGGACTTGCATTAAAGCGGTCAAAGTCTTCTTGCTCACTCTTCCCTTCTTTCCTTGGAACTCGAAAAATGAATTCCCACCCAATCGAAACTGGATCCTCTTCGAAGAGCACAAGATCACAGCGTTGTAGGATGTCAACTAGTCAATTCCTAAAATGACGTCGAAGTCCCTCATATCAAACAACACTAGATTTGCCTTCAAGTTCAAACCACAAACAAGAACAGGACATTCCTCTACCACTTTATCTAGTTTAACAGCAGACCCAACAGGGGTAAAAATTGACAAACAATTAGATAAACATATGGGTGTTAGATTAGTCTTCACAACAAAAGTAGATGAAATTAATGAATGAGATGCACCCGTATCAAACAACACAAATGCTGGAAAAGAAGCGACTAACAATGTACCTGTTACAACTTCATGGCAAGGGTCTTGCTCAGTACCGGAGATGCTAAATACTCTGCCAGAAGGAGTGGCAGGGGCAGGAACGTAGCAGGAGCGCCTCTCATGGTAGGAGCAGGAACACTAGGCAAGGTGGACTTTTTCGGACACAAGCAAGCAAAATGTCCGGGCTGCTTGCAAAGGAAGCTCACAAGATCTCTCTGTCCAACAGGGGCGGCTGCCAAAGGGGGTCTCTGAAAAGCAGGCCGAGGGGAAACCACACCAGGCCGAGAAGGCTGCACAAATCCCGTAGGTCGAGCTCCACTATATTGGCCACGGGGGCCCACAGGAGTAGTACCAGAACTCTGACCCACACTCCTAGGCTGGGAGGTAGGAGTGGGATATGGTGAAGGCCTCACAAACTGACACTCGGTGCGATCCACAAGACCGGGATGCCTAGGCTGCCAAGGCCTTTGAACTCGAGCATTTTCTCTTTCAGCTTCTTCCAGCTTCTTTGCATTCTGAACCATCTGGGCGTAACTCTCAAGAGGAAGAAGGGTGAGGTACGTCTTTAAAGATGGCCGCAGTCCTTTGAAGAATTTCTTTGCCTTCGCATTATCAGGCTTCATCGAATCAAGGGCGAAAAAGAATAACTCTTCAAATTTTTGCTGGTAGTCCAGCACAGAAAGGGAACCTTGGGCCAATGCCATAAACTCAGTCTCCTTTGCATCTTTCACTGCCTTGGGAAAATAGTTCTTACAGAAGGCTTCCTTAAATACTTCCCAAGAGATGACACCACCGTGGAGGGTTTCAAGAATAGGGCGAGAAGAAGTCCACTATGCATCCGCTTCCTGCTGAAGCTTCTACTTGGTGAAGAGCACCTTCTGAGCATCCGTACACTGCAAGTTCCGGAAGGCCTTTTCTAGTTCCCTCAGCCATCTGTTAGGGAACAGAATATCCTTTGATACACCAGTAAAGGATGGCACCTACAGTTTCAAGAAACTCTCCATCAGCCGGGTATGCGGGGTTCCTGCGAACCTCTCCACATACGGGGCCGCCAAGCCAGCATTGCCAGACCCACTAGCACGGTTCTCTTCTCTCAAATTCACAAAACCAACCATCATTTGGTTGAACTGAGCTTGCTGCTGTTGCATCATGTTGGTCATGACACTTGCAATGTCCTGGAAGCTTCCAATGTCAGGGGCATTGGGGATGCCATTGGTAGTATGGCTGTCCTCCTGGGTCTGTTGGTCAGACCCTCCAGCCAGCGGCTCCTCATTTCTGGTACTACCGGAGTTGACAAGAAGACTTCTTAGTAAAACCATTCTGCAAGAAAACATTGGACACATCGAGATGAGAACATTCATCAAAACAAACTTGACCATATGATTAAAATGCTCAAATCATACAAAGATTCATCAATATAATAAGCAAATAATCAAGCATTGGTCAAAATCCAAAAATTTCCATTTTTCTCCCTTTTTATAGCCTTGATCGACTGTCTGGTCGACTGTCAGTCGACCAAGCAATCGACCAAGCCCAATAGTAACGAAAAATCAGGCTTTTTAACTTCATTTCTTTTTCATGTCTCATTTCTAACTCATTTCTCTTGTGGAGGGGCTCTGAAGAACACATTAGCAAACACTTCTAAGCAAATTCCAAGTGGTTTGAGGCTTCCACATCATCAAAACATCAAGCATTACTCAACCAAGTAAGTAAATCACTATTCATCATCTTCTCAAGTAGTTTCTTTACTTAGATTTCTCAAAATACCATGTTAAACTTGTTGTTCTAAGATGGAAACATGTTCATGCATGCTTAGAATCATAATCCCATAGTTTACATGCAACAACAATGTTTAAACAACAAGCAAACACAAATTTTCAACTTGATCTCGCTAACGTAATCGAAAGTTTCCAAAATTTAGAAAAATTTCGATTTCTCCCAGACCGCTAGGAGTTTTAATACCAAATTTGATGCCACACATTCCAAATGATATGCTACACCTTACCATCCAATTCGTTTCAACCAATTTTAATTATATAAAAAATTCCCAAATTTGACCTAAACGTCGAAATTCCTCTTTTCTAGCTTGCTGAATTTTCAACTTTAGGACGCGATTTCGACCGGCTTTCTTCGAACAAACACCACAATCATGCAATTCTATGTATTGTGCATATGGCAGTATACTCTAATTGAATTTCCCCCAAATTTGAAAATTTCCAAAAAATTACGAAAATGCCCTTCATGTCCAATTTTGGTTGATCTCCTAACATTGACTTGTTGATCTTTTCTACAGATATTTATACCCTATGGAGAGACGAGGACGAGGTGGTCGCGCTCGAGGTAGGGTAATAGGAGCCAGGAGAGGTAGAGGTCAGGTGCCTTTGCTGCCACGAGCGGAGGTGATTGATCGACACCGCTTCGTCACACCATTGGCCGAGTTTCTTTACGATGCATACATTGGGCATTGTCACATAGAGTACGGGTGACCATTTCGGGCTGCAGAGTTGACTACTTTTCAGATCGGGGAGAGATTCGATGTTTTGGGGTGGACACACCTACTCACTGAGGATTTGCCGGTGTACCCAGAGTTAATTCGGCTGTTTTACAGCAATTTGATTTCATTTGTGGAGGGGCGAGCTGATCAGATGGAGTTGGTGATAGCGAGTCGATCCGGGGAGACTTAGATCAGATTTACTACTCGCACACTAGCAGAGATTCTCGGGGTTCCTTATTGTCCACATGCATGTTTGTGGATATCAGTAGGGGAGGATTTCAGCAGACATATGCTTCCATACGAGTTGTATGAGATATGGATGACACTTTGGAACGATGACCGGTGTTATCAGCCTAGAGACAACGGTGAGATGATTGCATCGGCCAGAGTCATTGGTCGGATTGTAGGGAGGAACATCATACCGAGAGCGGGACATCATAATGTGGTTACGGTGATGGATGCCTTACTCATCTATCAGATCTATATGGGATTTGAGATCGATCTGTCTTATATTATACATAATGTTATGATCAAGGTTGTCACGCATCCGGGTGTTAGAAATCTTTGCTTTGGGATTCTATTGACACACATCTTCAGCTATTTCGGGATAGATTTGGATGGTGAGGATAGAGTTGTTGGAGGTGCAGGGTATTCCATTGGTACGAGGACTATTGGACTGATGTAGTTAGATCGAGTTGGTATATCTCCCAGTCTAGGTGACGAGTCGGATTCCGAGGATGATGGTGAGGATATTCCAGCAGAGGATTAGGTTGGGGATGATATAGGTATGCAGGAGGTCGGTCCTGATGATCAGGGGGTTCCCGCATCACGCTTTGAGACTAGGGGTCCATCACAGTCTGCACTGTGAGGCACCGGATCTCGTATGCTCGGATGCGCCTATGACTTCCAAGATGGAGAGGATGGGGGTCAGACAGGAGCAATTGTTCGAGAGTTTAGGAGCCAGGCAGACTCAGATATATGAGAGGATGGAGGCGAGTCAGTCACATATGTATGAGAGGCTTGAGGGGAGGCTTGCACAGATAGATTTCAGGCAGGATCAGATGCAGTCTCAGCTCACTCGGATCACTGAGGATGTCAAGACATCCAGAGTCCGACGACGATTTCCTAGATAGATAGATTGTACTAGGATTTCAGTTATGCTTTCCATATGTAACTCGTTGTAAAACTTATTTAAGTTAATGAAAGTTATTTCAATTTCATCTGTTATTGTGTATTATTCACTTTCTTTTTTGTTTCATTAAGTGATGATTGTTAAATTATAATTGTAAAACCCAGCCCTAACCTTGACCCGGAAACCTTGTTATTTGTAGGTCCAAGGGACCCGAAGTAAAGTAAGAAGTCAGCTTTGGGCCATCCCAAAGGAGGACTTGGTGTCCGGCTTTGAATCCATGAGAGTTGATGATGAAGTTCTATTTATGGAAACTGAATCTTGATGAAGATCGGATTAGTTGATGGACTTGGAGTGCTCTCTATCTTGGTTTGAAGGCATTTCTACCTATTAGGTAAGTCACTTGATATGTGTGCAAAACCCCTTTAGGATTGGATTTGATCTGGGCCTTCAATTCCCTGTTTTGGAATTGCTGTCTGCATTGGTTGACTGATTGGTCGACTGGACCAGTCGACCAATCCACTCGACCAATGGGTGTTGTCTTTGGCAATTAGGTCTTGCTTGCTCTATTTAAGTCCAATCTCGAGTCTACTTCGTATTTGCTGCCTCCAAACTCTTTGGAACGAACCAAAGACCTCTCGCAAGTCATCTCCCTTGCATCCTTGGTGATTTTCTTGACGGATCTTCGTCAAAACTCTTCCTTTTGCATCAAAGGTATGTCTACACTCTCTTCTTCTCCTCCATCTCTATTTTTCTTTCCTTTTGAGTTGAGACAGAGAGGAGATGCTGCATTCTCTCGTTGCAAACATCTCTCGGACTTGTCTCTCATGATCATCCTAAGGATTAATGGCTAAAACAATGATCTTAACCATGATCATTGCAAGCTTTTTGAAGGAATCATGATCAAACCATGATCTAGTCTTTGTTTAACTTCTCGATTTGAATTCGATCTCCTTGGATCTTCTATATTGATCATGTTAGTAGTCAATTGCTGTGTTTTCTTTCCATGATCCATGATCTATCAATCTCTAGTTGTTTCTCTTCTACCATACCATGTTTTCTTCATGAATCATGATAGTTACATATATGGTAGGTTTTGTTTCCTTATTTAGATTTATGCTTTTAAGCCTATTTCCTTGAAGATCTAAGTATGCTTTTCATGATACCTTTACCTGAAGCAATGATCCATTCTCCTATTGTTCTTATCTTTGATTTCTATCTTGAATTCTTCAAGATCCATGGTTGATCTAATTATGGTAACTCTTTGTTTCCTAATTTGGATCTTGATGGCTTGATTCGATTAGTGTTTTGAGGTCCCCTATATGTTAGGATATTACTGATGTAGTTTACCCCTTGATTAGTACCCTTTTGAACCACCAAATTCGGATTTTATATTTCAAAACTCTGTTTTTTTTAGGCTACTGTTTGCATTGGTCGACTGATTGGTCGACTGGACCAGTCGACCAATCCACTCGACCAATGAGTACAGCAACTCCAGAATTGGTCTGTGTTGGATGTTTTGGTATCTTTTCTGTTAGGGATCTTTCCTAATATGTTGTATACACTTGTTTAGGACCTTCTTCTCAAGTTTGCCAAGATCTTACATGATTTCTTAGGATTCCTTTGCGAGTTATAAAAGGTAAGGATGGTTATTTCCATAATTACATAGATAGCATGAATCTAGTTTCTATATTTGAATATCATTGAGTTGTTTCCTTAATCAGATTCTTACAATGATATACTACTGTTGCATAACCTTGATTACAGTAGCATTACTTGTTTATGATTAATTGATTCATGTATGATTTACTTACCAATTATATACAAGTTGATTGTAATTATTGATTTCTCTCCATATATGAAGTTACCATATATGTGATGATATGAATTGATGCATGTGTATGCTTAAGTATGGTTTGGAAAGGAGAGGTGTCCTTTTGACACTTCTGTCCTTGGACTACTACGGGAATATTATGGGATGTTTCCGAAGATGCCCTCTGGACACCTTCCTAAACTGTTGGATGACATATCTAGGAATGTCTAGTAGTGTTTGGCTAGGATGTCCCGTTATGTCAGACCCTAATCGGAGGGGTATTGAGACCGAACGACCCGTGGTAGCAATGGGGATTCATGGACGCTCAAGACCGGTAACCAACCCGTGAGAGGACAGGAATCACATTGTGGGGGCCATTTATTGGTAGGGTTGCATATGGTTAGACTTGGGCTCACGGGCGCTCAAGACCGGTAACCAACCCGTGAGAGGACGTGAGAGCTTCCCGTTTACCATATGTGGATGATCAATAGGGTTGATGAGTCCGTAGTCGTGGACTGTGAGGACTCTAGTGTGAAGGATACCGGAAAGGATCGTCGGGGACGAGGAATGGACGTATCTCGGATCCGACTTGATGTAACTAAGTAGAAGACTTGCATTTGGCTAGGCTTTACCCCGACATGCGCCGGTACTTAGACCAATGGTGATGTGAGAGAGTGGTGACCTATACCCCAGCCATGGAATGTCCCGAGGGATGCCGGACCCATTACCAACTGATGATGAGTGATTGAGACCTTCCTAAAGAAGTACGGTGCTATGACTTAAAGCATGTCTGCCAATAGAGACCAGCATATATAGAGTTAGATTCATTCATTCATTGCTTGTCTCATACCATATTGCATTTATGTTTGTTCTAAATCCTGCCATTTATGTTATTATGGATTTAATCGCCTTTACCGAGTTTCTTTGAAACTCATTCCTTTATTGTACAATGTTTGTTAGACTATTCTGCAGTATTGAATATTATGACGGCCCCTATGAAGAAGCGCAAGGAGAAGAGGCATATCTCCGGGAAGGTGATTGCGGTTACAACAATTACACTGAAGATCCCACGAGTGGTTATGCTCCGTACGATGCTTAGTCCGACCATTGAGTGGAAGCGCCCTTCTGCTATTTATGAGATTTATACTTATAGGGATATTGTCTATAAAGTGGAGAACAATTTAGTTACCCATTGTACTTGCTACTGGGATTAGATTTTGTCTTGCTTATTCTCTTTTAGAACTACTTTTCCGCTGGTTGTAGAGTGGGATTTTGCCTCACTTTACTTATCTGTTTTTGACACTCTGATTATATCTAGTACTCTGATTTATATATATGATTCATTCTTTCCTTATTTGGATCTGTAAAACCCAGCCCTAACCTTGACCCGGAAACCTTGTTATTTGTAGGTCCGATGACCCGAAGTAAAGTAAGAAGTCAGCTTTGGGCCATCCCGAAGAGAGGACTTGGTGTCTGGCTTTGAATCCATGAAAGTTGATGATGAGGTTCTATTTATGGAAACCGAATCCCGATGAAGATCTGATTAGTTGATGGACTTGGAGTGCTCTCTATCTTGGCTTGAAGGCATTTCTACCTATTAGGTAAGTCACTTGACTTGTGTGCAAAACCCCTTTAGGATTGGATTTGATCTGGACCTTCAATTCCCTGTTTTGGTCTTGCTGGTCGCATTGGTCGACTGATTGGTCGACTGGACCAGTCGACCAATCCACTCGACCAATGAGTGCTTGTCTTTGGCAATTAGGTTGTTCTTGCTCTATTTAAGTCCAATCTCGAGTCCACTTCGTATTTGCTGCCTCCAAACTCTCCGGAACGAACCAAAGACCTCTCGCAAGTCATCTCTCTTGCATCCTTGGTGTTTTCTTGACGGATCTTCGTCGAAACTCTTCTTTTTGCATCAAAAGGTATGTCTACTCTCTCTTCTTCTCCTCCATCTTTGTTTTTCTTTCCTTTTTGAGTTGAGACAGTAGAAGAGATGCTGCATTCTCTCGTTGCAAACATCTCCCGAACATGTTCTCATGATCATCCTAAGGATTTGAGGCTAGAACAATGATCTTAACCATGATCATTGCAAGCTTTTGAGGGAATCATGATCAAACCATGATCTAATCTTTGTTAAACTTCTAATCTGAATTCTAATCTCTTTGGATCTTCTATGTTGATCATGTTAGTAGTTAATTACTGTGTTTTCTTTCCATGATCCATAATCTATAAATCTCTAGTTGTTCTCTTCTACCTTACTATGTGTTCTTCATGATGCATGGTAGTTACATATATGGTAGGTTTTATTTCCTTATTTAGATTTATGCTTCTAAGCCTTATTCCATGAAGATCTAAGTATGTTTTCATGATACCTTTACCTGAAGCAATGATCCATCCTCCTATTGTTCTTGTCTTTGTTTTCTATTTCAAATTCATCAAGATCCATGGTTGATTTAATTATGGTAACTTTTTGTTTCCTAATTTGGATCTTGATATCTTGATTGGATTAGTGTTTTGAGGTCCCCTATATGTTAGAATACTACTGATGTAGTCTACCCCTTGATTAGTACCCTTTTGAACCACCAAATTCGGATTTCCTATCTTAAAACTCTGTTTTTTAGGGTTATCGTCTGCATTGGTCGACCGATTGGTCGATCGGACCAATCGACCAATCCACTCGACCAATGAGTACAAAGCAACTCCAGAATTGGTCTATGTTGGATGTTTTGGTATCTTTTCTCGTTAGGGATCTTTCCTAATATGTTGTATATACTTGTTTAGGACCTTCTTCTCAAGTTTGCCGAGATCTTACTTGATTTCTTAGGATTCCTTTGCGAGTTATAAAAGGTAAGGATGGTTATTTCCTTAATTACATAGATAGCATGAATCTAGTTTCTATATTTGAATATCATAGATATGATTCCTAAATTAGATTCTTACAATGATATACTACTGTTGCATAACCTTGATTACAGTAGCATTACTTATTCATATTAAATTGATTCATGTATGATTTACTTACCAATGTTATAAAAGTGATTGTAATTATTGATTTCTTTCCATATATGAAGTTACCATATATGTGATGATATGAATTGATGCATGTGTATGCTTACGTATGGTTTGGAAAGGAGAGGTGTCCTTTTGACACTTCTGTTCTTGGACTACTACGGGAATATTATGGGATGTTTCCGGAGATGCCCTCTGGACACCTTCCTAAACTGTTGGATGACATATCTAGGATTGTCTAGTAGTGTTTGGCTAGGATGTCCTGTTATGTCGACCCTAATCGGAGGGGTATTGAGACCGAACGACCCGTGGTAGCAATGGGGATTCATGGGCGCTCAAGACCGGTAACCAACCCGTGAGAGGACAGGAATCACATTGTGGGGGCCATTTGTTGGTAGGGTTGCATATGGTTAGACTTGGGCTCACGGGCGCTTAAGACCGGTAACCAACCCTTGAGAGGACGTGAGAGCTTCCCGTTTACCATATGTGGATGATCAATAGGGTTGGTGAGTCCGTAGTCAGGGACTATGAGGACTCTAGTGTGAAGGATACCGGAAAGGATTGTCAGGGACGAGGAATGGACGTATCTGGATCTGACTTGATGTAACTAAGTAGAAGACTTGCATTTGGCTAGGTTTTACCCCGACATGCGCCAAGTACTTATACCAAATGGTTGTGAGAGAGTGTGTTGACTTAACCCCCTGCCATGGTTTGTCCCGAGGGATGAAGGACCCATTACCAATCGGCTGCTCAAGACCGGTGAAATGATCCGTGAGAGAATCCAAGATATCTTAAATGGTTGAGGATGTGAGTGGACTTTCCTAAAGAAGTACGGTGCTATGACTTAAAGCATGTCTGCCAATAGAGACCAGCATACATAGAGTTAGATTCATTCATTCATTGCTTGTCTCATATCATATTGCATTTATGTTTGTTCTGGAATCCTGCCATTTATGTTATTATGGATTTTTAATCGCCTTACCGAGTTTCTTTGAAACTCATTCCTTTATTGTACAATGTTGTTAGACTATCCTGCAGTACCGAGTACTATGACGGTCCCTATGAAGAAGCACAAGGCGAGGAGGCATATCTCCAGGAAGGTGATTGCGGTTACCACAATTACTCTGAAGATCCCGCGAGTGGTTATGCTCCATACGATGCTTAGTCCGACCATTGAGTGGAAGCGTCCTTGTGCCATTTATGAGATTTACACTTACAAGGATGTTGTCTATAAAGTGGAGAACAATTTAGTTACCCAATGTACTTGCTACTGGGATTAGGTTTTGTCTAGTTTATTCTTTAGAGCTACTTTTCCGCTGGTTGTAAAGTGGGATTTTTGCCTCACTTTACTTATCTGTTTGATACTCTGATTATATCTATTATTCTGATTTATTTATGATTCATTCTTTCTTTATTGGATCTATGATTTATCTTCCGCACTCTTGTTATGATTGTTCATGATTATGTTATTGTTTATGTGGGAGGTTGATCACTCGATACCTGATCTTCGGGCTGTGGATCACACTCTCGGGTATGCCAAATAGGGTACCGGCTGGGAGGGCGTGACAGGATCTATGGTTTATCTTCCGCACTTTTATTATTATTGTTCATGATTATGTTATTGTTTATGTGGGAGGTTGATTACTCGATACCTGATCTTCGGGCTGTGGATCACACTCTCGGGTATGCCATATAGGGTACCGGCTGGGAGGATGTGACAATAATTATTGTATGTTACTCAACAATTCACTTATGCTTCATTAATCAGGTTTCTAGCCCGAGTTATCTATTATTCACTTCTAAGAGTAATTGAGTCACCTTGGATCTGTGACTCGGAATGTTCCGTTATCGTTTCTGTGGTTGGGGCCTTACTTGATCTTGGGCTCTGATACCACTCTGTCACATCCACCCAGCCGGTATCCTATCTAGCATACTCGGGATGTGATCCACAGCCCGAAGATCCAGATCGAGTGGCCATGCCTCCCACATACACGATAACATAATCATGAACAATATAATCAATGTATAAAACAAGCAATAAATAGATCAATTGAATAAGAAAGATAGTGGAGTGCGGAAATATTAAGTATCAACTTCACATAGAGGTAATCTCAAAGAGAAGAAGTGATCAGAAGTCACTCCTTTAGCAATAGTGGAAATGTAGTTAATTAAGTTAAATTACAATCTGTGTCAAGAACAAATCCATAAGAACTAGAGTGAAGATATCCAAATGATTACAGTCATCCAGGGAAATGGGGCCTACACATAGGTTTCTTCTATCCTAATGATTTCTTCTTCAAGAGTGTGGATGAAGTAAACCCAACGTGGCCGCTCCCTCCCGTAAAATCGGGCCTTATCCTAACCCTGACCCAGCCCGGATTTTATTCTGTTGCAAGTCCGAAGACTCGAAGTGGTGGTAGAAGAGACCTCTGGGCCCTCTTAGTGGATGATTCGATGCTTGATGTTGAGCCTATGGACATTGACAATGATGCCCTCGCTTGTGCACCTTGTCGGTGTTGTGTAAAAATCTGCGCATCGATGAAGATTGAATTAGTTGAATCACTTCCTGGAACCCCGTGATCAATCCGAAGGTATTTTCTGAAACTAGACTTGTTGATTGACTTGTAGGAGAAAACCCCGCTCAATTTGACTCAGATAGCCTTCCGAATCCACTCCCCGGTTGCTGTCATAGCTTGGTCTAGTGCTTGGTCGATCTGACAACGACGCAGCCACCGACCAAGAGTAATGAAATTCGAGTTTGCACTAAATCTCTTCCCATTTTGCCCCTACCTTTTTGGAACTCGTGAATGAGGACCTAAGCTAATCATTTGCACTCTAGAGCTCGAGGTTGGACACTCTATTGGGCTATTCCTTGATGTTTGGGAAGATCTTTGACTCCATTCTTTATTGTATACACTAATCATCAACTCAAGGTATGATTTCTTCTATTCCTCTTCTAATCTATTCATGTTTCTATCAATTAATGATCTTTAAACCATGGCTGAAGTGCTGCAACCTTGCAAACACTTAACCATGAGTTTCCCCCTTTCAATTTCTTAATCCTCCCCCACTCTTGCTATGCTATGATTCAAATGAGATTAATTGCATTCCATCACTTTGATTCTATTCAATCTAACCTATTTTGATTCTAATCTGATATGTAGATGCATGATAAGCTTAGGCTGTAATGAAATTAAGATTCTAGCTTGATTCTTAGCACTCATTTGATTGATTCTTATCACCCCTTTCAATTTCTATAAGTTCCAATTTAATTCTTGCTAAGCATCATATAGAACCTAAAATTCGATTTGGGTATTTTTGATTGAACCGTTGGATCATCATGAAAATTAGTGTGTAGTATCCTCTTACTGTTATAAACATGCCCTCCATATTTCATGATGATCGGAGCACCGGAAGGGCAGTTTCGGATCAAGTTTCCATTGCTGTCCTCGAAGATAACAAGTCTTGTTTGATCGCTTGGTCGACTGACGACGACCAAGCCGCCCAACCAAGAGTTGTTAAGGCCCAGTACTCAACCAATTTGATCCGTTTGAACTCCAATTCAATTGTTTTCTTCTCCGACATTAATTGTATGATTATCTAGGGTATCAACACTGCATTTTGGGACCATACTTGGTAATCATTGAATCTATTTACAACTTGAGTAAGGTAAGGACAGAGTTAACTCAAGTATGTTAATTATACCAACATGCTTACATTAATGGAACTTATTGGTTATGATCATATGAGTAATCCTTTACTATACATGATTGTTATGTGTTTTCTTATCAGTAATAGAATGTATATATCATTTAGAATATCATGCTCAGTTTTACTTTATGATTCATGTATGATCAATCATGTTATGATATGTAATTGTTTATATGACGAATCATTGATTTAGTATAATATGATGAGATTGAGATTGTGATTGACTACGTATGACTTGGGATTGAGAGGTGTCCTTTCGACACTTCTGTCCTTGGACATTGGAGGGAGTAGTATGGGATATTCCTCGAAGGTGTCCATCGACGTTTTCCCGGGTTATTGGATGACATGTATAGGATTGTCTAGGTGTATGGTTAGGATTTCCCTTGTCGTATCAGGCCCGAATCGGAAGGGTATTGAGACCGAACAACCTGTGGTAGAATATGGTTGAAGGACGCTCAAGACCGGTACCCACTTCGTGAGAGGACTTGAATTATATTGCGGATACCCGAAAGGGGCCATTTATTGGTAGGGTTGCGTATGGATAGACTTGGGCTCACGGGTGCTCAAGACCGGTAACCAACCCGTGAGAGGACGTGAGAGCTTCCCGTTTACTATATGTGGATGAACAATAGGGTTGTTGAGTCTGTAATCCAGGATTACGCTGACTCTAGTGTGAAGGATACCGGAAAGGATCGCCGGGGGGCGAGGAATGGACATATCTGGATCTGACATGATATGACTGAGTAGATGACTTGCATTGGGCTAGGCTTTACTGTGACATGTGCCAGTACTTATGTCACATCCTCCCAGCCGGTACCCTATCTGGCATACCCGAGAGTGTGATCCACAGCCCAAGATCGGTATTGAGTAATCAACCTCCCACATAAACAATAACATAATCATGAACAATAATAATCGATGTGCTAAAGATAAACCATAGATCCAAATAAGGAAAGAATGAATCATATATAAATCGGTAGTACTAAATATAATCGTAGTGTCTAAATCGGATAAGTAAAGTGAGGCTAAATCCCACTCTACAACCAAATGGAAAAGTAGTTCTAAAAGAGAATAAACAGGATAGAATCTAATCCCAATAGCAGGTACAATAGGTAACTAAATTGTTCTCAATCTTATAGACAATATCCCTATAAGTATAAATCTCATAAATGGCACAAGGGCGCTTCCACTCTATGGTCGGACTAAGCATCGTACGGAGCATAACCACTCGCGGGATCTGCGGTGTAATTGTCGTAACCGCAATCACCTTCCTGGAGATATGCCTCTTTCTCCTTGCGCTTCTTCATACGAGACCGTCATGATATTCAACACCGTAGAATAGTCTAACAAACATTGTACTAATAAAGGAATGAGTTTCAAAGAAACTCAGTAAGGCAGTTAAATCCATAATAACGTAAATGGCAGGATTACAAAACAAACATAAATGCAATATGGTATGAGACAAACAATGAATGTATGAATCTAACTCTATATATGCTGGTCTCTATTGGCAGACATGCTTTAAGTCATAGCACCGTACTTCTTTAGGGAAGTCTCAATCACTCATCATCAGTTGGTAATGGGTACGGCATCCCTCGGGACATTCCATGGCTGGGGGTATAGGTCACCACTCTCTCACATAACCATTGATCTAAGTATCGGCGCATGTCGGGTAAAGCCTAGCCAAATGCAAGTCTTCTACTTAGTTACATCAAGTCGGATCCGAGATACGTCCATTCCTCGTCCCCGACGATCCTTTCTGTATCCTTCACACTAGAGTCCTCATAGTCCCCGACCACGGACTCATCAACCCTATTGGTTAACCACATATGGTAAACGGGAAGCTCTCACGTCCCCTCACGGGTTGGTTACCGGTCTTGAGCGCCCGTGAGCCCAAGTCTATCCATATGCAACCCTACCAATAAATGGCCCCCACAATGTGATTCCCTGTCCTCTCACGGGTTGGTTACCGGGTCTTGAGCGCCCATGAATCCCCATTGCTACCACGGGTCGTTCGGGGTCTCAATACCCCTCCGATTAGGGTCCGACATAACGGGACATCCTAGCCAAACACTACTAGACAGTCCTAAATATGTCATCCAACAGCTTTAGGAAGGTGTCCAGAGGGCATCTCCGAAACATCCCATAATATTCCCGTAGTAGTCCAAGGACGTAGTGTCAAAAGGACACCTCTCCTTTCCAAACCATACTTAAGCATACACAAGCATCAATTCATAACATCACATATATGGTAACTTCATATATGGAGAGAAATCAATATTACAATCAACTTGTATATAATCGTAAGTAAATCATACATGAGTCAATTCAATATAAATAAGCAATGCTACGATATCAAGACAAGTACAACAGTAGTATAACATTATAAGAATCTAATTAAAGAAATAAATTAACAAGATTCAAATAGAGAAACTAAGATATGCAATTTATGTTGTTAAAGAAGTAACCATCCTTACCTTTTATAACTTGCAAAGGAATCCTAAGAAATCAAGTAAGATCTTGACAAACTTGAGAAGAAGGTCCTAAACAAGTGTATACAACATATTAGGAAAGATCCCTAACAGAAAAGATACCAAAACATCCAAAGCAGACCAATCTGGAGTTGCAGTACTCATTGGTCGATTGGATTGGTCTCACGCCCAGATCGACCAATCAACGACCAATGAAGACAATGGCCTACAAAATCAGAGTTTTAAGATATAAGATCCGAATTTGGTGGTTCAAAAGGGTACTAAACAAGGGGTAAACTACATTAGTAGTATCCTAATATAGAGGACCTCAAAACACTAATTGAATCAAGTCTTCAAGTTACAAATTAGGGAAACAAAAAGTTACCATAATTAGATCAATCATGGTTCTTGAAGAATTCAAGATAAAAATTATAGACAAGAACAATAGAAGAATGAATCATTGATTCAGATAAAGATATCATGGAAGGCATACTTAGATCTTCAAGAAAATAGACCTAAGAGCATAAATCTAAATAAGGAAATAAAACCTACCATAGATGTAACTATCATGATTTATGAAGAAAGCATGGTATGGTAGAAGAGAAACAACTAGAGATTGATAGATCATGGATCATGTAAAGAAAACACAGCAATTGACTACTAACATGATCAATATAGTAGATCTAAGAAGATCAGAATCTAAATCAAAAGATGAACAAAGACAAGATCATGATTTGATCATGATTCCTTCAAAAGCTTGCAATGATCATAGTTACAGATCATTGCATTAGCCATTAATCCTTAGGAAGATCATGAGAGACAAGTCCCAGAGATGTTTGCAACGAGAGAATGCAAGATCTCCTCACCGTCTCAACCCAAAAAGGAAAGAAAAACAGAGATGGAGGAGAAGAAGAGAGTGTAGACATACCTTTGATGCAAGAGGAAGAGTTTTGACTAAGATCCGTCAAGATAAACACCAAGGATGTAGGGAGATGACTTGCAGAGGTCTTTGGTCTGCTCCAAAGAGTTTGGAGGTAGAAAATACGA